>NC_050575.1:18620980-18823480 GCF_011100635.1 Trichosurus vulpecula | reverse complement strand
TAATATTTATAAAGTATTTTGTGTAGTGCCTGGCACATGGTAGGAGCTATATAAACGCCAGCTATCATTATTATTGCTGGGGAAGGACTTCTGGGAAAACTAGAAAGCAATTTTGTGGAAAATAGATTTAGACCCAAATCTTAAATCATATATATATATATATATATATATATATATATATATATATATATATATATATATATATATATATATATATATATATATATATATATGTATATATATATATGTGTGTGTGTGTGTGTGTGTATGAAAAAATATACAAATATATGTATGCTTATATGTATATATATACATATATATATAGATATTTTTAAAATATTTTATTTTCCTGCAGTTACATGTACAATTTTAACATTCATTTTAATAAAAATTTTGAGTTCCAAATTAAATTATATATATATTATAATGAACTCCAAATAGATAAGCACTTTAAATATAATATATATTATATTATAATATATTTATATTATATATTATATAAATATAAAAGAATATATGAGAGAATAGCAAATGAAGTCCTTTTTATAACTATGGAGGGAGGAGAATTTATTACCAGATAAGGGATAGAGAGAGGTGTTTACAAAAGACAGACAACTGTAGTGATATAAAATTTAAAAACATTTTTACAAAATCAATGAAGCTTGAGTAAGAAGAAAAGACACACTGAAGCAAGTCATTTAATATCTCTGGACCTCGGTTTTCTTATCTGTAAAATGAAAGGGTTGAATTAAATTACCTCTAAGATGCCTTCCAGGAATAAATCTATGGTCCTATAATTCTAACAACAGGGTATAGAGAGTCAGTTAGTTTGCCTGGAGCAAAGAGTACATGGAGGGGAGATAAGACTAGAGAGGTTGATTGGTGGAACCAGCTGGTGGAAGGCCTTGAATGCCAGAATAGAGAATTTATACTTTCTAAGGTAGGCATTGGGGAGCCACTGAAAGTTTAGATTAGGGGTTCTTAACCTGGGGTCCACAGACCCCTTTCTGGATAGATTTCAGGGGAGCCTGTGAACTTGGATGGGAAAAAACACATTTTTATTTCAATATACTTGGTTTCCTTTGCAATCCTGTGTATTTTATTTTATGTATTTAAAAACATTATTTTGAAAAGCAGGTCTATGAACTTTACCATGACACAAAAGAGGTTTCGATTAACCACATCATCTCACCAGCTATTCTTTTCATGATGAATGGTCTCTCTCTCTCTCACACACACACACACACACACACACACACACACACACACACACACACACTACCTGGATGAAGAAGCCTCCTCGCCTGCTCCTTCTAGCACACAGTATTCTAACTCCTTCCTACAACCCTTATTGCTGGAGACAATCACTGGGCACTGACCTCCACTTCATGACATTATCTGCATTGTCTTCACCTAACTATTTATGGGTAAGCCTGATCTCTCCACTGGGCAGCACAGAGTAAAAGAAAAGACAGCTGGGCCTGGGGCTCTGGAGACTTGGATGCTAGTCTGGGCTCTGACAGTGATTCATTGTGTGCTCTTGGGGGAATCACTTCCTTCTCTCATTGCTATGGCCTCCCCCACTGTAAAGTGTAGAAGATGCAGAGGCCAAAGGATTTAAAGCTAAAAGAAACCTTAGAGATGACTTAGCATAACTTTCCCATTGTAGAGATGAGGGTCCTAAAGGGAGTGACTTCCCCAGGGCCACAGAGGTAGTAAATAGCTAAAGGAAAAAACAAACCCAAGGCTCCTGACTTCAAAACGAATACCATTCCCATGATTACATGGGTGTGCCTCTTCACAGAATCCTAGATTTTTTTTTTTAGCTGAAGGGCACCAGATCACCTAGTTTGGGCTTCAGATTCCTCACCTATAAAGTAAATAGGATTATACTAGATGAGCTCTCCAACTCTAAATCCTGTGATCACTATGAATCATCTCATTTTACAAATGAGGAAGGTGGCATCCATGGAGAAGTAAGTATCCAAGGTCACACAGCGAGTCAGTGGCAGGTCTGAGACTAGACAAAGTGGTCTCTAAAAGCATCTTCCAACTCTGGTCGAGGATTCTAACTAGACTTGTGAGGACTGGGAGGGAAGGAGCCATTTCTTGTTCATCCTTGTCCCTTCGGCACTGACAAAATAATAGATACTTGGGAAATGTTTGTTGAATGACTGAACCAAACAGCGTCCGGGAACTCCCAAAGCTCTCTGGGGAATTCTTTTTGCCTTTGCTGTCCTTTGGGTTTTGAGATGCTGCTACAAATGGTGTTATTATGAAGCCTAGATTTCCTTACATCAGCAAGATTAAACACTGGTCATGTTTCCTTTCCTCTAATGGCTGGGCTTGTTCCATCTCCTCTTAGGAAGGATACAATGCTGGCCTCAGGAGAAAAGCCTCCAGGAGACAGCAGGGACAGGTCATTCCCCTTGGGACTGTCCAGCAAAATCCCTTTGTCCAGAGATTCCAAGAATAAAAAACAAAGATGGTGCGGCCCCTTGGCCAACGCTCAGGGTGGTTAATTATAACAGCCACTATTGATGATAATACCTTCCAACCATAAGGAACTATCAACAGGTGTCAGGGGGTGAAACTAGGACACAGATGGATTTATAAAGCAATTTTACCAAACACTGAAGAGCAATTAATACCAATGCTACACAAATCATTCTCAAAAACTGAGAAATAAAATGTTTATGAGTCAAAAATAGTCCTAATACTTAATAAACCAGGCAAAGGTAAAGCAAAGAAAGAGAATTGTAAATCAACATTGCTAATGAATATTAATGCAAAAATATTAAGCAAAATCCTGGCAAAAAAGTAATATATCCAAAAAATTACTCCCTATAATCAAAGTAGACAATACCAAGCATATAAGGATTGTGCAGCATTAGAAAAGCAACTAACATAATTAATCATATTAAAATATCACAATAATAATAATATTCAACTACAAAAAGAAGTTATTTAAGCTACCTGCATAATATTCTACAGAATATTAAATATAAAAAATACTGTCAGGTTAGTGACTTGTCTCAGGACCATTCTATCTGAAATCTCTACTAAGCGAGAATGATAATTTAGAACACTAAATATAAAATTTATATAAATATAAATACAAAATTAAACATAAATGAACAATAACTTGCCCCAGGACCATATAAATCTGACTCCGTCAAATAAGATGAGAATGATCTTCTATAAGAATGATAATTGTGAAAATGTAAGTTGGATCAAATGAGAAACAGAAAGCTTGCATATCATTAATATAAAGAATGACAAAACAGGTTACATAAAGGGAGATAATTGAAACTCTAGCCTCTCTCCAAAACTGGGAAACAGTAGGCCCGGATAAGATCTATAATTATTGGCCCAAACACTTCGCGGTTGCACATATATTATTAGCAAGGCCCTTTGCTGGCTTCTTCTTAGACGTTAGCCTGATCCCATCTTTCTTAAAAGAAGGTGTCATGTTTCTATTACCAAAGGATGAGAACACTAGTGATCACTCCAAATATAGGCCTCATTGTATGCTTTATACAAAGTGTTCACAGTCTATGTTTGTTTAAAAAATCTACAAATACTGATAAGAAAATAATATATTGACTGAGGAGCAAAGAGAGTAGGCTAAAAAAGTTACCAAGGATATAAAGAACAATTAATTGTTGATTCAGTTAATTACTGAACAAGTTACCCAAAAGCAACATCACATATGTACTGCCTTTGTTGCAAAGCTTTTTTTAAAAGGATTTTTTTTCTCAGTTACATTTAAAACAATTTCTAAAATTCATTCATTCATTCATTTTTTTCTAACGTTCATTTTTTATAATTTTTGAGATCCAAATTCCCTCCCTTCCTTCTTCCTCTTTGAGAAGGCAAACAATTTGATATCAATTATACAAACGCAGCTGTGCAAAGCATATTTCCATATTAACCATGTTGCAAAAGAAAACACAGACCAAACACCCTTCCCCCGCCCCCCAGAAAAAAAACCCCCAAATAAAGTTTTGGAAGTATGCTTTGATCTGCGTTCAGATTCCATCAGTTCTTTCTCTGGGAATGGATAGCATTTTTCATCCTAAGTCCTTCAGAATTGTCTTGGTTCATTGTATTGCTGAGAAGCTAAGTCATTCACAATTGATCATGATACAATGTTGCTGTTACTGTGTACAATGTTCTCTTGGTTCTGCGCACTTCATTTTGCATCAATTCATATACGTCTACCTATGTTCCTCTGAAAGCATTCTGCTTGTCATTTCTCATAGCACAATAGTATTTCATTATAATCATATGCTACAACTTGTTCAGCCCTTCCCCAATTGTTAGATATCCCCTTCAGTTTCCAATTCTTTGTCATCATGAAAAGAGCTGCTATAAATATGTTTGTACATATAGATCCTTTTCCTTTTTATTTGATCTCTCTGGGATATAGACCTATTAGTGGTATTGCTGGGCCAAAGGGTATGCACAGTTTTATAACCCTTTGGGCATAGTTCTAGATTACTCTCCAGAACGGTTGGATTAGTTCACAACTCCACCAAGAGTATATTAATGTCCCAATTTTTCCACATCCCCTCCAACATTGACATTTTCCTTTTCTGTCATATTAGCCAATCTAATAGGGGTGAGGTGGCACCTCAGAGTTGTTTAAATTTATTGCAAAGTTGTTGATTCAGTTCTGAAATCTGAAAAGGGTTATTCATTCCCTCTCAAAACTACCTTGAATTCATTTTGTCTATATTGTGTATATTCTTCTATATTAGATGGAGATTATCAGTAAGCTCTTTGAGAGGCTATCCCTTTTGTCCTTGTATATCCATTGTTTTTTTACAATGCCTGACACTTAATACATATTCTCATTGATTCATTGATTGAGGATTTGCTTGGTTTCCCACTGTGCCTTCCCTTTTAAGGTTAACTTGTATCTACTTTGAATGTACCTTGTGTGTTCTTATATATGCATGGATTGTCTATTCCTGCTTGATGATCATGTGAGAACTCGGGGGGAGGCTTTCTTGCACATACGCTTTATGCTATTTTGGGCCCCTGGAGGCCTCTTCCGTTTTGTATTTCTCACCCTGAACATACGTGACCAAATAGCATCCCTGAGATGGACATTTCCAGACCTGAGTCCAACCTTATGAGTTTGGGAGTTTGGGAATTCTGGGTTCCTCAGTACAAGCAGCAGCAGCAGCAGGAGTCTGCTGAAACTGTATTCCCTGCTTGGAGAAAATGACCACTGTTAAAAGGATGAACCCAAGCCCTGGCCTGGATGGCCAGAAGACATGGACCTTGCTTAGAAAATGCTGAGCTAAGGTCAAAGTAACATGCCCATTCAACTGTCCCACTAAGTGCTTCATGTTTTAATGTTTTAAGTAAGCCCTTTGTAGATTGTGAATTATAGGTTACTGTATCATGCTTTAATTCTTTGTCAGTGTGTTCTTATGAGTCTTCTGTGTTTTAAGCCCTCTTTTTGTAGTGGAGGAAAGAAATGGTTGTCCTTTAACTTACTTACTTCGTACATTGAGAACCTTTCTGATTCCTTTTGGGGAGCCTCTAGGCTGACTCTAGACTCCAAGCCTGAGTTTTAAGTGATTTCCATCAGGGCTCCGGGGTGGAGGCATAGAGCCAGAGACAACAAGAAAGAGCCTGACCCTTCACCATAGACTATTTTTAGGAAATGTCTTTTTGCTTCAGTATGATCTCATGTGTATAATTCTGGCTGGCTGAGATCCAAGGGGAAATGGGAGTTCGTGGTCAATAGAATGTGCTCTCTAACAGATTTTAGATACACGGATAGCACACAGGGGCCTTTCATGTGTTTATCCTGAAACCTATACTCTGTGCCCTAGTCAAGGTCAGGACCTGCAATGGGCTGCAGTTCAGTGAGTTCTGTGGTACTGATTTAAGCCTCCATGGTGAGGAGACAGTCAGGAAAAGCCAGGGATAGGAAGTTCCTGGGCAGGGAGGGGAGATAAAGTAAAGGGTGGTAGCAAGAAGTCATCGATCGGATCCTAGAATTAAAAATTGGAAGGAACCTTAGAGAGCACAGAATCAGCGATCTAGAGCTGAAAGAGACCTTTGGGGCCAACTAAGCCTTTTCTTTTAACAGAAGGAAATTGAGATGTTAAGTGATTAAAACTCTAGGTCTCACAGGTATGAAAGACCACATCTGCAATTCTAGCTCAAATTTTTTTAATCCAAATAGAGGGCTTTCTCCATTATGCCATAGCTGGAAGAAGAGAATTATTCATCTTCCCATTTTATAGAGGAGGAAGAAACTGAGAATGAGAGGCTGAAGCATCTGGCCTATGACTACACAGTTAATAAGGCTGGATCCAGGCCTCACTGTTGCCACGATGCTTCAGTGAGACAGGATGCAAGCAACAATACGGGGGTAGACAAACAGGGGTTAAAGTTGGCAGAATTCTCCCATGTTGCTGCACTCAGCATTCTGTGGGTACATGCATGTTTTTAGAACTAAGCCAACCTCGCCCTTCAGCTTCCTCTGAATTTTCCTCAGCTGGGGAATTCTTGTCTCTAGCAGGTTCCTCTCCATGACAACTGTTTCTAAGCAGCAGTAGATAGTGTCCACAGGCTGTTCCAGGGCAGGTACTGAAGCTTCTGTTTCTTCTTTAATTCCTTTTTTTAAAAAATTATTTAATTTTTTAACATTCATTTTTTAAATTTTGGGTTGCAAATTCTCTCTTGCCATTCTTTCTCCTTCCCCATTGAGAAGGCAAGTAATATGATACCCATTATACACTTGAAGTCATGCAAAACATATTCTTCTGTAATTCCCAAACAGAAAACAGTGGAACAGCGATGCACCCACAGGGAAAATACCATAAATGTCATTAACTGAATGACTAATTTCTTGTGTTCTCGGAACCTGCCCTTTGCAGCAGAAATGTCCATCTGACAGCATCTTTCAATGTCATCGCTGGTTTTGGTTTCAGCTATTTACTGCCACGGATCATATCTCTTTTCACTTAGAAATTTCCAATCTGTAAAGGGTCATGTTCATTTCTCCCAAAATCTATAATAGAGCTTTGAAAGATGAACCACCGTACCTCTGTCCGGCTAGGAGGTACTGTGACATAATGGAAAAAGAAAATTGGACAAACAGAAAACTCAGGTTCATATCGTGGCTCTTGTATTTCTCAGCGGTGTGATCTTGGTCAAATGAGTCACTTCGCTTTGTTTTGATGTCATCATCTGTAAATGAGGGATAATAATAGCTGGATTATATACTTAGATGATTGGATTACTTGGATAATAAAACTTAGATTATAATTGTAGAGTTGTGGCAAAAGCACATTTTAAACCTGAAAGTGCTATCAAGATATTTTGTTTAAAACAATGTATATTGGAATTCCAGAGAGGTCAAAATATTGGCCTTCAAATTTTTTTCCCCAAAATCAGTATTTTGGCTTTGGTTAAAAATTTTAAAAGCTTCCCTTCTTCATCTTCAAATCTCAATTTCCCACCTAAATCAATTCTAATTATCTAACTATGATTATATAAGACAGTGAGAACAAATGGATGAACAAGAAGAATCCCAAGAGACTTAGAGTGACTGGAAGGTTGTTATAGGTTGAAATGAACTGAATTAAATGTAAAAAATTACCGAGCAAGTTTAGTTCATTGTACTGATGTTCGGTACTAAGTTTTTAATAGCTTAATAAAAAGAATAACCAGACAGATTACCTGATATTAGCAAATAAAAGTAACAATAGCAATAATTATCTGCACTTTGATACAAGACAGCCCAATGGAGGGGTAGAGGATTTTGAAGACAACACTATTTTGAGATTTTTATTTTTTTGTTTTTACATTGCCTTTTTTTCACCTCAAATATAACCCTCCTCCCTCCCATCCCCAGTGAGGCATCCCTTGTAATGAAGATTTCAAGAGAGAGAGAGACAGAGACAGATAGGGAGCAAAGGGGGGGGGTGGATAGAAAAAGAGAGAGAGCGGGACAGAGAGAGAGACAGGGAGACAGAGGAAGAGACAGAGAGACAGAGAGAGACAGAGACAGAGAGAGACAGAGAGAGACAGAGAGAGAGAGAGAGACAGAGAGAGAGAGAGAGAGAGAGACAGAGAGAGAGAGAGAGAGACAGAGAGAGAGAGAGAGGTCCATTAAGGGGTCACAGCTCTGGACTCAGACACAGATGGGGTTCAGACCTACAGGGAACCCGGGCTCTAAAGACTGAAGTGAGGTTCTTTCTTGTTGTCTCTGGTCCTTCACCTCACCCCGATCTAGGAGCTCTGCGTAAAATCATTTAAAAACTTAAGTTTGGCTCATATGGATCATTCCAAAAGGCATTAGAGAGGTACTCAATGTACAAGGTGGGTCAGGTATCAGAGTAGGGGGGTTTGCAACTAGGTAGCATAGTGGATACAGTGCCAGGCCTGAAGTCAGGAACACCTGAATTCAAATCCAACCTCAGACACTTCCTAGCTGGGTGATCCTGGGCAAGCTACTTAACTGCCATCTACTTCAGTTTTCTCATCTGTAAAATGGGGATAAAAACAGTGCCCACCCCACAAGGTTGTTGTGAGGATCAAACGAGATCCTGTTTACAAAGCACTTAGTACAATACCTGGCACATGGTGTGCTTAATAAATGCTTATTCTTTTTCTTTCCTTCTTTCTATTTTTAATCCTAGATTTTGCTTTTGCTACATAGGAATGCTGATCATTTTTGCGGGTTAATTTTGTATTCTACTACTTTACTGAAATCATTAAGGGTCTCAATTAGTTTCTTTTCTGATTCTTTGGGGTTTTCTAAGCAGACCATTCTGTCACCTGCAAATATGAATAATTTCATCTTTCTTTGTCAGTGTTTGTGACTTTATTTCTCATCTTACTGCTATGGCAAGCATTTATAAAATTATATTAGATAATAGTGGGGAAAGGAGACATCTTTGTTTTCTATGCCTATATTTCCCCATTACAAATAATATTAGCTTTTAATTTTAGATATTATTTTTATAATAGTAAAAAAAAGTCCTTCTATGACTACATTTTTTATGGGTTTTAAGAAAAATTAGTGTTGTACTTTACTAATTCACATATTATGTCCTTCCATCTGTTTTTCTCAGGATAGTAAAGCTTCTGGAGTACCAACTTTGAACTCCTCCTCCTATTCTATTTTGATATCACTGCACACTGTGTGTAGGGATAGGCTGGCAAATGTTTAACAATCAGCTCTCTGGGGCAGGGATAGGAGGTGGGGGAAATGTACCCTTGACACACTTTTAAGTTTAATCTGCATTATTCACATTTTCTTCATCACTTTCCTATGGCTAGACAATCTACAAAACAGTAAATCAAGTTCTAATTTATATTTGCTAATTTGCAGGGTGAATGCTCACACTGAAAATTTGACAATCAAGCTCTCTAAAGCCAGTATTAGCCTAGCTCCAGCACACCACTGACTGTGTTTTATCCCCATCATCTCTTTTATTGATGTGTCTCATTCTTACAAACATCAATTCACGAAGGAAGCAATGCTGAAAAGAAGCATCCTGGGATGGGCGTAACCCTGAGTCCTACCCCTGACCTTTAACAGGCTCAGATCATAATAAGATTTCTGTTTCTCTCCTTAAAAAATTGTTCATTTTTCTTGTGAACATAGGAAACAAAGAGACTCATGCCTTTTACCACATTCACCCTGTGTGAATATTTTTTAGGTCTGAACGCTTTTGTTTTCCTTTCAGGGGCAAAACTGCCTCCTATTCCCCATATCTCAGACTTCCCACACTTTGCTTTCATCCTATCCTGCTACATCCCCACTTGTTCAGAGACATTACCATCCGTTCTCTGTTTAGCTACGGAACGAGTGCAAGTATAGTTCCAATTCCCTCTGTCTCTTACCTCTTTGTATACCTTCCTATTGTGCTATCTCTCCCACTAAAGAGATCCATTCACATACAAGGTATCATGGGATTTAGTCCATGGGGTATTACAATCCCTTCTCCTGATTATGTTCTTAAATCTTGAGCCCCTTAGGCCTTAGCTTTCTGTTTGTTAAAGGGCAAATACATGTTTTATTTGTTAGTACCAATATAGTCCAATTCTTTAATATGAGTCTTGCTGCCATTTTAAAGTTGTCTTCATTAATTTGGTTACAGCAATTGAACATCTATAAATAGAAGCTCTCGTGCCCACGGAAGATTCAGTTGGGCAGGGAGAAGGTAGGGTGCAGAGGACAGTCCACTCAGGTCAAGAGTAGTCACACTTGGAGAGGGGGTGGTTCATTCCCCAGAAACTCCAACCAAAGCCTTCATGGCCATAGAGCCATGGAAATATTTGAAACCTTCAGCTATATTTACAACATTCAGGCTATTTAGAGTCTTCTAGGTGGGCTTATTAGTATATAATTATGTTTCTACGATCCTATTTGTTATGCATATGGACTTCCTCGTTTCCTGTGTCAGTTCTTTATTCCTTCACAACTTTGCCACAAGCCAACAAACATTAGACCTTTCAAGCTAATTACTGATACATATGTGTATCTATACATATATGTATATTATTGTGTGCATATCACATGTGTACATGCACATGCATGTAATGTTACCTATGTTTTATAGTATTTTTATTTCTTTTGTTACATATTTCCCAGTTACACTTTAATCTGATTCAGGCTTCTACCTAGATTTCTAGGTTCTAGGGGAAATATTTGATTCCTCCAGTTAGATATGTTAACTTTAGCTATTTAGAACAGTGCAACCAGGTTTAGAGCTTATCAAGTATATTTATTACTATGTAGTTATATATTTGATTTCTACTTTCATAGTGATAATATTAGCCCGATTCCCCCAGTTTGATTCTCACTATTTAGGATAATATTTCCAGAATCTGAGGGATCTAATTGTATTTTTGTCAATGTAGTTATAACACTGATTTCATGTTCGATTTCTGGCTTCTGAAAAGTAATACTGGGTTTCTCAAGCTTTGTTTCTAGTATTCTAGCTATTTGTATCAATCCAACATGAATTGGAGCTATGTAGGAGGACTTGTTACAAAGTCACCACTGAAGTATTTTTAACTTAGGTTTCTAGGTTGTTGTTGAATCATTTCAACCATGCCTGACTCTTCATGACCCCATCTGGAGTTTTCTTGGCAAAGATGGTGGAGTGGTTTGCTATTTCCTTCTCCAGCTCATTTACTGATAAGGAAACTGAGGCGAACAGAGACAAGTGACTTGCCCAGGGTCACACAAGCTAGTAAATGTCTGAGGTCAAATTTGAACTCAGGTACCCTGACTCCAGGCTGTGGCACTCTACCCACTGCGCCACCTTAATCTCTCTGAACATCAGTTTACCCACCTATTAATTGGGAACAATAATAGTAAGCCCTATTTTAGAGAACCAAATGAGATAATAAATGTAAAGAGCTTTGCAAACCTTAAAACTATTATTATTAACAAACTTGGGAGGTTCTTACAGTACGTCTGTTCTCTTCTAGAGGTTACTATTTCTGTCTTATTCTTTCCTTCTAGGGATTTTGCTTCACGTTTTTATTATTTATCATATTGGGCCTCTTTTTCTAACCCATTTCCTCAAGTTTTTCTCTTTTTCACCTGGGTGATTTTTCCTGTGAGGTTTTCTTTCCTTTTCCCCCTTTTTTGGGGGTTGTTCTTTTACTTCATTTGGCGCATTTATTATTGTTTTGAGAGGTACAAAGCAGCTGACACTTCCTTTCCAAGCCCTCTGAACTGAAATAAACATCTCAAAGGCTGAAGGTCCAGTGCCAGCAGGAAATAAAGAATTCTTCGAACACGAGCCCTTCCCATCACAATACAAATAACCTAAAATAACCGTTTTAGAATGACACAATTGAGAAAAAGTTTCATTCGAATATTCTCTAGAGGGGACACAAGACTAAAATAGACCTAAATATTTCAAAGGATTCATAATTTCATCACTATCCGTGCTCTCCAATGGTATACATCACAACCAAGGCTAAAGTGTAAACACATAATGGCCTGTGATCGAGGTTTCTTTCAAACCACAGACTTTTTGCAGGAGTGTATTGGAGAATGATAGCCTGCCCACCTCCTGGCATCTGAAGAATGAATGAATGCCAACAAACAGCTGTTATCGACATGTTCCCTGCAAATGCAGCATGAAAAACATTTAACGACAACATCATGGTAGAACCCTAAATAGTAAATTTAAAGCAAAGTCGTTAACATAATCTCTGCTGATGTGCTCTTCGGGTGCCTGCCTCAACAAGGCACAGAAGCAACCCTGGGGCTTCAAAAGCTTTGCCAGTAAAGCCAAGCTACGAAGGTTTTGAGCGGAGGCCCAACCATAGACTGCATGTCTACCGACACTGAGGAGCAGCCTGGCTAAAGGAAGATAGGCTTGTCACCAGAGTGGTCAGCAGGGTATGGCAGGGTCCTATCAAAACCAACATTTGGAGTAGCTGCAATTTGCCATGGTGGGCTCAAGGATCTTTCTAAGTGTTGAAGATATTGAGTACAGGGGGCTATTGTTACTGTTTTTTGTATCTCAATAGGGGTCTATCAGACCACTTTATACCTTTGGAATCTTTTGATCAAATTCTGAATGAAAAAAAAATATCTCAATGCGAATGCCAATTTGCAATAGTCCTTTTAAATTATTCTTTTTTTTTTATTTTTTTTTGGAGGGGGGGAAGGCAGGGCAACTGGCATTAAGTGACTTGCCCAAGGTGACACAGCTAGTAAGTGTGTCAAGTGTTTGAGCTCGGATTTGAACTCAGGTCCTCCTGACTCCCGGGCCCCGGTACTCTACTCGCTGTGCCATCTAATGGCCCCATGTTCATTATTTTTAAAGCAGGAGATCTATATGTCCTCCACGCACACACACACACACACACACACACACACACACACCCCTACTACACAAAGAGACTGAAATAAGAGAACTGTGTGCTGTAAGACATACAAGTCTGCTACCTACCTGGGTGAGGGCAGACCCTCTAGTTCTGTAAAATGAGTGAGATAGAATAGTTGGTCCCTAAGGCAGCTGGTGTGCTCAGCCTGGAGTCAGGAAGACCAGAGTTAAAACCCAACCTCAGACACTTCCCAGTTGTGTGACCGTGGGCAAGTCATTAAAAACTTGTTTGACTCAGCTTCTTCAACTATAAAAAGGAGATGATAACACCTACCTTGAGGATCAGATGAGATAATATATGTAAAGTGCCTGGCACATAGTAGGCCTTACAAATGCTTACTCCCTTTTCTTCCTTTCCAGCTTTAAATCTTGGGATCCTAGGAGCAGGGCAACCACTGAGCCTTCAGGGAAAGATACAGACAGGCTTGATAAGGAACCAAAGTTTCTCAGGAATGGAAAGGACAGAAACAGAAGCTAGAAACCAAAAGCTTAAGTAAGGAATCCAAGCCAAGGTCTGTAGAGACCCAGGAAACATACCACAGGAAGTTGGTGAAATGACACTTTGTCTGAGGGCCCACCCAGGCTAGGGAAGGACCCAGGGGTGCACTGACAATCATCAGGAATTCTTTTCATCACCTTTAAAATGAGAGGTTTGAATGAGATCATCCCCAAGGCCCCTTTCAGCTCTGTCTCTAAAATTCTTTGATCCTTGACCAGCTTATAAGTTGCAGTGGTGATGTAATGGAAAGCTTGCTTAGGGTCCAAAGATTTTTAGTCAAATTCTGATCTTTTAGAAATATATAAAGGAAACAGGATGTTAAGAAGGTCCAAATTCACAGGGGTAAAATTGCTGAAGCCTGTCACAAGACTAGAGCAGCATATTTGTGAGAAACTAATTGCTTGTTGTCAAGGGATGGAATTTATTCTTCTAGGAGGCAATCCCCCAGATGCAAAGGGTGGTGACATATCTAGATCCCCCAGCATTTGGCACAGTGCTCTTCACATAGGAGGTATGTTCACATAAAAGTACAGTGAATGGATGAAAAGATATCAGCTGTATATCTGACCGTATCCATCATGATATGTGCACCCAGAGAAAGATTTTTCATTGGGAGAAGTCCCAGGACTCCATTACAAATATGACCATATGCTTGAGGTACAGGACAATTGCATCACAAGGAATAGACTGTTATTGGTACAGATTTCTGAGAGAGGGAAACAACACAGAGGAGACACTGTAATGGCAGTATCTGGAAGACCTGGCGTGTTTCTGAGACCCACAAAGCAAGAAGAAATAGCCAGGAAGAGAGGAGCCCTGACGGAGGTACCTGATGTCAGGAGGTACAGTCTTTAAGCAAGGCAATGAAGGCACTTCATCCACTCTGATTCCATAAAGAGAGAGGGAGAGATATCTATCCGCATTAGGGAAGCATGAATACTGGTGGGGATAATGATTCCCATTCTGGGGGAAACTGGGGATGAATTTGTGCTCATTAGGAGTGGGTGTTAAGGTGTAATTTCAACTTTTCCTTTGCATTTTAGTCCTGATTAAATGTTTTGCTTTTGAAATGCATATTCCCTGCCTGGTACAAACTAAGGGTCCCCAACTAAACTGAGATAGGAATTCAAGGACACATCTTCAAAAATACCTCACATGGAAACCTGTGGTTCTTGAGTCTAGTCAAGTAGAGCACAAACGGCACTGGTGAGACAATGAGATATAGTGGGAAAAGTGCTGAATTTGCAAACAGAAGGCTTGGGTTCGAATCCTGACTCTGCTTTACCTGTGTGACCTTGGGCAAATTTCTTCACCTCTTTGGGCATTATTGGTATAATGGGGGGGGAGGCGGTGAGAACATTCATCTCAAAGTTCATTCCGATTTTTTTAAAAAAAATTTTTGGAGTGGGGAAGGCAGGGCAATTGGGGTTAAGTGACTTGCCCAAGGTCACACAGCTAGTACATGTGTCAAGTGTCTGAGGGCAGACTTGAACTCAGGTCCTCCTGACTCCAGGGCCAGGTACTCTACTCACTGCGCCACCAAGCTGCCCCCCTTGCAATTCTTAATCTTGTGATCCTAAGAAGCATGTGTAGCGCTGTGGAAACTTTAAATGTATTATATAAAGATAAACTATCATCATTATAAACAGATTCACACTGAATCCATTGTATGCCTTCCACTGGATTGGGCCCATGAGAAGAGATTCACCAAAAACATATTGAATACACGGGCACACTCAGAAGGGTCCTTGTCATCTGGAGCCATTTAGTGAGAAAGGGCACAAGGGAAGTCATCTTTAAGTGAGCTTCCGTTGTCTCAGTATTTGCCAGAACACCACAGTACTTTAGTCACTGCCTTTTGCTGGGGCTTGGGAAACTAGCTTTCTACAGAACTTTACAGGGAACAGTCAGAACATGCCACTCACTGCCTTATCTTCTACCGGTGGAATTTTCCAACATGGTGCTTGGTTGGATAAAAAAGAACTTAAATTATGCACTTACCGGTTTTTTGCATTTGGAGATGGCATGGATTGCAAATCACACTTTAGTTTTTGCTACTGTAATAACAGGCACTGTACTAATAACTTCTGAGAATACAGAGCTTTATAACTAACAAGGCCCTTCATGGTTTACGGAAAACTCTGAACCAGAAGTCCAGCTGGAGAATCGCTGGCCTGGAACACAGCAGATGTGTATTCTAGCCCTGGTTGTGCCACTAATACATGAGGTTGCCTTGGCCAAGTGCCTTTTCCTTAATCTGGGTTTGCTTCCCACCTGAAGGGATTGAAGACAGAATTTTAGATTATGTCAAAAGGATGTGACACAAGGAGTCTGGTGTATGGTTGGCAGTTCTTTCAGTGGACTTTCTATGGCTCTAGGGGGTCCATGGTCCTTTCCAGCTCTGATTCTCAGCTCAGGCACTAGGACTTAGGCACTAGGTTCCTTCTAGCTTGGACACTTTGTTTGAGGGTCCACCCAGGCTAGGGAAGGACTTTAGATTCTCACTCTAAGATGGGCACAGAAGACTGTCATCTTTACTGTAGTTTGATAACTGCATTTCATTGTTACAAAAGTGAAAGCGAATTTCTATAAAAACCACTAAAAAGAAATACAAATTTTTAATTTAATTTTTTAAAAGTCTAGATAACGATCATTTCCACCAAATGGAAACATGTGGGTAAAGCCAAAATAGAAAATATAGTATTTGTAACCACTAACAGATATTTAAAAATTCAAGTATTGATACAACCAATGTTAAGTCTTAAAAGCTGAAGATAGTTATTTATGATGCTACAGAAAATTGACAGGAAGATTTTCTTTTAGAAAGAAATTTTATTAAAAAATTGTTTTTTGTGAACATACAGACATCAGGGTCAATTCAAAATGACCTTGAAATTATTTGCTTCTGTTTATCTGCAGTATCAGGTAACATTAAAATGATTGCTTGGCTCAAATATTTATAATTCAGGAAAAGATCAAAGCCAGAGTACCCCCGCATTTCCTATTAATTCCATCAGCACATTTATACCTCTAGTAACAAACAGAGTTGACACTAAAGAATCAAGTTAACGTTTGGCATTAAGACGACCATTATTTTTTAAAATATCATCTGATCGATCTTGAGTTTAGTAATCATATTTTGTATTCAGTTGCTAAAAGCATCCTGCCAACAGCAGCTCTACAAAATGAAAAAGATATTGGGAGAAGTTTGCTGGAATATAGATCCTTTAGAGAACAGAAACCTGAGGTGCAGAAAGAAGTGACTTTCCCAAGATCCCACAAAGATAAAGGGTCAGAGCCAGAATTAGAATTTCTCTAACTCTCAGTTTCGTGCTTTCCCCATTATACCATATGGCCTTTCCTCAACACCAGATGTCCTCAACACAGATGACAAAGGCATACAAATTCAGCAGAGGTTAGGCCAAATTTTAAAGGTGAAGGAACAGCTCTGCAAGGAACTATCTGCTCAATAAAGCTCCAGAAACCATGGCCAGGATAGTCAAGGAGTATGATATTTTAAGAACCAGCTCCCTTTAACTCCAAACTTCAAAGGGTCCTGACAATAAGCTTCAACCTATTGTGAAACTGGAGACATTTTCTTTCTCTTGTGAATTCAAGTCAGATGTCTTGAATTTTTCAACATATGTTCTGCAATTTTCTTCCTGAGAGGAACACAATATTTATATGAAAACTTTCAATGAACCCATTCCAGAGTACTGGAACTCTTCATTCTTACTTTCCAGGGGTTTGTGCTGAAAGCCCAGTGATGCCTTATTCGGTAGCACTGTTTGTCAAGTATTAATCAGGGCTGGTCTGGCCCCTCACCACAAGGATGATTTAAGCCAATAGGATAAAATAGCTTCTTTTACTAGGTCAACACATGTGTTGCTGTCACAGCAGCATGGAGATCACAGGCTATTAAGCAAACTTAATGGATTAAAGAGCCTTGTTGAGGCATGCAGGTGATCCAGGCTTTCCAAATGCTATGCTAGTGGAACATAAGCCTTGGCAGGTCTTAATAGGCTGAATGGTCTCAACAACAGATAACAGATCTGTTTGTCTGCTATTTAGTTCAGAAAGACTCATCAAGCAGCAGTTGGATTAAATGGCTATCAGGTAATGAATTTTTCAGCTATGCCAACTCTCCAATACCAAACTAAGGCATAAACCGACTGTGATCTCCATTACTAGGAGGAGAGCCCACCTGGGAAAACTACATGTCCTTAAAATATCTAATGTAGAGCAGATTAAGGTAACATAAAACACATGAAGGGACGCAACAAGATATGAAAGAGAATAGAAAAACAGTGGTGTCTGAATCTGGGCTCCTGGATCTTGTCCTGGCTCTGCCACCAACATTGCTCGATCTTGAACAAGTCCTCTTCTTCGGACCTGTGTCCTCATTTATGAAATAGGAAGTTGGATTAGATCTCTAAGGCCTTTTCCAGCTCTGACACTCTAATGAATATGGATGGGATTGATCTTCTGAAGAAAAATGTGATTTCTCAGTTACATTTTAAAAATAAAATAACCATTTTTATTTTCTCTGCCTAAAGATAAATATTTAACTATTTCTTTTAATTAAGAAAGAAAAGAAAAACCAAATAAAACAAAAAAACCCCTCCCCCAAACCGTTTCCTGGTCTCAAGATGCAAGCCTTAGCAGAGAATAAAAATGCAAAATCCTCAAAGCTCTCAAGACTTGCACCACCTGATCATTTGTCTTTTCATCCTTCTACAGCTAAAAACACTCTTTTTCCACTGCCCTTCATATACGCCCTATTCTTTCACACCTGCCAACCATTTGCTCCCTACCTTAAAGTGGAATTTTACAACAACTAATTCTACAGTGAAAACAAATCTGTGTGTCTCTAAAGCAAGGACTATATGTTTACCTCCCACATTTAACATTTACCTCAAAAAAATCTTTCCTTCCTTAAAATCTACTTGCCCTTTTCTGGGCCGTAGTGGAAAAGAGGCCAGAGGGATATAATCATGCTGAGATGTCAGTCACTAGAAGAGCTGATATGTTCAATTCCTCTGCTATCTCCATACTGACTGGGGTATGGGAGGGTCTTAAAAAGCCCTGCAGACAGGTGGCAAGTGAGATGGGATGGTGACAGAAATTACCGTAGTCAGAGAAGAGTTAATATCCTCTGCAACGTGCTTACAATTCTGAGTGGTTTTCCAGGCTGAGAACACTGCTGATTATCAGGGTTTAGCCCAAAGGGCAATTTTAAAGCAATGTGATTAGTTTAACTAACAGACCAGAATTTATATGAATGTGTTTCCCCTTTTCGAAGTGTAGTCATCCTTAGACAGAGGTACACTCATGGCTACTATTTTGCCCTTTTTTAAAACACAGGAGCTCAGAGTTAAAATAGACCTTAAAGGCAATTCTAGAAACCTCTTTTGGGACATTTAGGGCCAGTTTAACCAGGCACAGAAGAAAACCACCCATTATTTTAGAATCTCAGCTTGTTTGGAACCCAAAACTATCCCAACCAGCAATATCACCCACTTCATTTGCTAGACATGGCTGTCAATGCTTCAAAAATTCTAATTACCCTTCAAGGGTAAAGATGTGCTACAAATGAAAATGTTCAAAAGACTAGGAGGTAACCTCTAGAGAAGAGTTCCAGAAATTCTTTGAACAATAGTAATAGTTTCATTTGGAAGTATACATTCTCTTACATTTGTTAAAAAAAACCCACAACTTTTTAATTACAGTATAGTCACACTTCAAACCTTTGTTTCAAAGGATATTCATTTCAAAATAAGTAATAAGTATTTCTTTAAAGCTCTGGCAACCAACATGATGTCTGATCAGCATGTGGATATATACACTGGGGATAATGTTATGATGGCTTAATTACCTCAGACTGTAAGTGATTACCTGATAAGGGGTACACCAATTACTTTAAAAGTATGTGTTGGGGCAAATCTGGTACAATGAATTATAGAGTCTGGGTATCATCTCAAAACATGCTGACCCCCAAACTGCCAACTCAAGAATTAAAATGACCATAATACTTATCTCTATCAGGAAAAAAGTCATGTGGAGCGAAAGCAAGCTGAGACCTGTGAGTTCTCTGGGCCACACCTCTGCCCCAAAATAACTCTTCCGCAACCTGTTCCAGTTCATGTAAATTGCATTAATTGCTTGAGTCGTGGGAGGGAATACAAAAGTGACCTTCAATGCAAAAACTTATGAAAGGCTTTTTGTTACACTTTAAAACACATTTTTTTAATCATCCACATAAGTTGAGCTTGTCAGTTGCTTCCATATGATATAATGGTGTTTGAGGTAAATAGGATGTCACAGTCACATAGTGCCTGAACCTGAGGGCCAGCACAGGAGCTGGTGAAGGCAGATGTAGGTGTGCCTCTAATTGTTCTTCACCTGCTTGAATCCAAGCTTCCTCCAAATCCTCTGTAGGGCCACTCTTCCCATGAACAAGGTGATAGTAAAATTACGTTTGTACCAGTCTCTAGATTTCACCACAAGAAAAAGAACAAGGAACATTATATATTATGTATAACAGTAGCTTATGATGAATAGTCTAAGCATTAGAGAAAAGACTCAGCACCAAAACTAAAGACTTCAGCTTACCATCCTCCTTTGTTAATAATTTTCCCCTTTCCGTAAACTGTCCAAAACATTGAATATTTATTACAGTGAGACAGAAGGAAGGAAATGGAAGGTATTTATCATTAAATAGGCCTTTTTAAATCATCTAACATTTAAAAACAATATTTTAGAAAAAAAATAATTACAGGGAATCACAGAATTTCACAGCTGGAAGTAGCTGTACTAGAATCCCTAACACAATATCCAGCTTCCACTTGAACACCTCCAGCAATGGGAATTGACTACCTGCAGGGGCAGCACTTCTTACTCTGAAGCAGAGATCCGTCCGCCTCTAAGCCTTTACTGACTTGGATGCTACCCTGCTGATCATCCGGAGCCTGCAGTGCACTAAATCCCCAGGCCTTTGTCCAAAGAACTGTTGTCTGTTTGGCTCTCTATTCTCCATCCTATATTTATGTACTTGATTTTTTAAAATCTAAATGTAGGATTTTATATCTACCTTTATTAAATTTCATTTTATTAGACTTGGTCCATCATTCTCCTGAGAATTTTGTTAGCTTTCAAAATGAAGCAGGGCTAAGCCACTTGTCCAACTATCTTTGCTTATTCTGGTGATGTTAGCTCCATTCCTGACCCGGGCTTCCAGGAAAAAAGCAACATTTGTGGCCACTGGAGGAAATGCAGAAATTCGATGGATTTTCTATACGCTTTAGAAAGCTTTCTCTGGGAAAAAACACTCTGGAGATGAATGACAAGGGGTATGTTGAATAGGCAATGAAGTGCTTGGACAAGCTCTGCAGGGTTGATGGGGGCTGCACTGTATGCATCCACAATGCCTGATCCTGGCACCCTAGTTACAGAAGCAGCACATTTCATACTCAAAGGAGAAAAGACAGGCTCCGCGTCCTCCCCCATAATGGCCAGAAAAGTGGTTAGATTCATTTATCACTGATGCTGACCTGAGAAAGATTATAGAGCTTCTCTGTTCCCTTTACCGGTTTCTCAATTTTAGGAGTTTTTCTTTCATTTTATTTTCATCCCCCAAAAGGCAATCTTCAAATTGCCTAAAAACAAATACTACTGATGCAGTTCATGCACAATCATAGTCTTACTTGATTAAAACAACCCTCAAGAATATGCTGAAACTTGCAGTTATTGCTACTACAGTTAGTTCACAATTCAACTGGTAATGCTCGTATAGAATTCACAGCTCAGGGCGAGGGTCCCATATTCTGAACGCTAAGCCTCTCAGAGCCAGAATGCTCATAAGTATGTAGGTCATGCCATTACTTTCAGCCAAATGAGCTGACGAGTGAACACAGGACTTCTGTTCTGGAACAGGCTCAGAGCACTTTATCAGCACTTGGGACAGAAGGAGGAAGTAACAAACAAGGGCTCAAACACGAAGCAAAGAGATGGCAAGCAGATGATGTGAAGCAGCACATCACATAAAGCCTTTCATAGTCACTCTGAAAACTATGCAGCTACCCATCACACATAAGAACCATATTTAAATTTCTATTACTTCAGGGGAGGGCCTGGGAACCTCACCACAACTTGTAATATCATTTCTACGAGAAAATGTGCTCTGAATTCTAAACAACTAATGTGTAAACTCTTGGAACATGTAGTGAAAAGCGCAAGGGGTTAAGAAACTGAAAACCTGGGCTCCATCATTCACTCACTGTGTGACCCCTGGCACGCAGCTTCCTCTCTCTAGGATTCAATTTCTTCCTCTATAAAGGGAAAAGATTGGAGAGCATGGGCTCCAAGGCTCTACCTGTTGTGACACCCTATGTCCTAAGGTCCCTGCCAGGTCTAACATTCTAGGATTCTGTAAATCTGTGAATCTGTTTATGGATGACCATTCAAAAGGAAAGCAGTGCCTTAATGAAAATCGGTATGAGAAGACACTAAGTATTTTGTCTAGATTTATTTAGAATAAGTCTATCACACATGAGACTATCATATACGGATTTCTAAATTACTTTTCATTAGAAGATCTTAAAAATGTAAAATGTGAAGATATACAATTGTGGCTAAGTCTTCACTGCCAGTGTTCCCTCTCACTTCATATACATGAGTTACAAGTAGATAATATTACATTATTAACCAACCATAAAAACTAAGCATCCACGGATGAGGATTAGTATGGTAATAAAAAAGACTTAAAGATATTTAATAAAATTCATAAGCATTATTGTGTTGCATTGCAATGTCATTAGGCATAATTACATGTAGCTCACATATATGACTATGATTAATGAAGTCTGACTTGAATTCACAAAAGGAATTCCACCAACTTCACAGTGAGTTGTGAGGGTTAACAGCAAAGCTTCACTCTCCTACATAGTATGTGACTAACAGACACAGTCCTCAGCTTCTGCAGACACAAGGCCATTTTCCTTATTTTGCTAGAGAATAGGAGGAGAGAGCAGGAAAATATTAGGCTCCTAAGAGGGGAGGAAATGTTACCAAACAGGTAACAAGACAAAGACGAGAAGGCTGTGGGCTTTACCCACTTCTCAGCTTTGCTTAAGGTTGGCTCTGTTTACTTTCAACTCTACTTGTCATAAAAGCTTTGTCCAGAAAGATTTTAGGTTACGTGGGGTTGTGTGCAAGTGACCTCTAGAGAACACTGCTATGTGCACATATCAGAAGCTAAGGACAGAAATTAAGTATAACAGATACTTGTTTGACTAAAAACCTGGCTCAAAGTACTAAATCAGCATTTAGAAACATATTTTAGGAATTTGGTGTGGTAGGAAGGAAATGTTATTTCCACTTGAAATCAGAAGCACCGGCCAAATCCTGGCTTTGCTACTTTGGCCAAGTAGCTTCACCTATGGGGCCTCAGCTGCATTATCTATAAAACCAAAGGTGGGGCTGGAATATTCCTAAGATGCTTCCTTCTCTGGTGCTTCTCAGACCTTTAATCTTTTTGTCAGACCACAAAGAAGGCCGAAGTAAGACTGTTTAAAACGATCATTCCATTTACGAACTCTGAGGAGCAGGCTGGTGGTGGGAATGCATGCCTCTTGCATAAAGACGAGATTACTAAGTTTAAAAAGACTGTTACTGTGAACTACTGTGCAATCGTAATCCATTTGGATTTAGTATTCCTCAATTGTGTTAAAATAAAAAGGATCCACCTACCTGTTATAGTACATATGCTTCTGAAAATTTTTACTTAAGAATTCCTTATAAAAATCAGCCATTTCTTCTGCATTCAGTGTTCTTTTTTTACCTGAAAGTTTAGACATAAAACAATGGTACAGATTTAAGGAGAAAAAGATTTTGCTACTGTAATTGGGGTGCAGAATTCAGTTTTGCTTCAAGTCATTTAAAGAATTATAAGGAAAATGTGTAACTTCAGATTTACACCTATCACATAAATTTTTTACTTTTTAAAGGACATAAAATTAGAAATACAGTATCATTATGAGAAAGTAAAGTAACCAGAAGAGACTCTTCCCTCTCAGGCACCCTAGTCTGAAATTCAACCTTGTGTACACACGGGATTGTGTGCATACCATACAAGTTTTTTATCTATTATTAGAAATAACTGTGGTTTCAGGCCATTTCTCAGGGGAGAGGTTACTGTATCACATCAAAATGACTTCCCAGTTGCCAATCCTTATTGGAAGCTTTATTATACATCTCTAAAGCTGAAGGGACTAGGAGGTATTTTCATCTCTATTCATAGTAGACCCTTCTATCAGAATAGCATTAAGATTCACTAAGTAGGGAGGAGTAGTTGTTTTAGGATACTTACATTATGTGTCTGTGTGTTTATGTATGTATATGTATGTATGTGTGTATATATATACACATATAACATATCTATGTATAGCCTAAAACTACTATATATATATATTTTTTAAATTCTAGAGTTGGAGTTGGCAAACCATGGTTCTTGGACCAAAGCTTGTGGCCTGCAAAAACACGTGAGCTTAGAATGGTTTTTACATTTTAAAATAAAGTTTTATTGTATTTAAAAATGCAAAAAAAAACCCAAACCATTTTTAGTTCATAGGCCACACAAGAGGCAGGTCTGGATTGTAGTTTCCCAACTCATGTCAAGAGCCACACAAAGGGTTCTAAAGGTAATAATTAAAGTGACCTTACACTTTTCTAGTTTTGACATCTTTCTATTCACATCTAGTCTAGTGCTCTGCAAAGGTCAGGTGTTATTACTGGACAAAGTCTGTATCAGTTTGTTGGAGGTGGGGAGTATATGGAGAAATGATAGTATTGTGAGAACAATAAGCATAATAAAACTTAAGGAAAAAAAGACTGGAAAGTCAGGTTGGACTCGTATCCTGGAAGGTCCTATATAACAGACAATGTGTATTTTCTCTTAGAGAAAATAGGGAAATGTTGAAGATGTGGATTGCTTAATTTGATAGGATTTCCAGCCAGCATGACTGCTGGAATGGTCATACCTACATGTAATGGTAATTTAAATTTGAAGATCTTTCCCACCCATTAATAGGCCCATGTGACCTGCTTATGTCACAGGAAGCCTAAGTCATATATGGTGGGAGGAGCTTGCTGAACAAGAAGAACAGGAAAGGGTGGAGCAGGAAATGCTCAGACTGGTTAGAGCTGAGGGAGAGAGCAGATGTGTGCTAGCTGTGCTGTGAGGACGTTTGTGGGAAGGCCCCAGCAGGAGAGCAGGAATGGTTCTGAAATGGAGTCATTCTCTGCTATGATAATATGTAGTAATTTCTTTGCTGCTATGATGCTGCTATATTGTTTTTGGGATCTGGTTCTCTGGTGTCTGAATAAATGGTTTACTTCTTCTACCTTCTATATGGAGAGTCTCTTATATTTTGCGATACAGAACTACATAGGCATATTTATAATTATCGTCTATATCGTGATTACTGTCTTGCCAATACATTTGGTAACTAGGAGGATGGGATTGCAAGGTGTAAAATCTCTATTTAGAGGCAGAAGGGTTTTAGAGGAAGAAATGGTTATCCCAGGATGGGAATAATGTACCTTATTCCTCCCTAGCAAAGGAATGGTCTATTGGAGCAGGGCTCTGTGAAAACTGGAAACAGAGACTGCAGAGGGGAGAACCTAGAGATTTGGAAAGATATTTACAAGAAATTAAAGTTAAGCCAGAGAGAGAATTGCCAGCAGCACTCTCTAGGAGAGGCTGGATATTGTTATTAGCTTATCCTGATATATGAAAGAATGGATTGTTAAAAGAGAAAACTCAGATGGAAAGAGAATTAGGTAGCTTAAATGGGAATATTTCTATACCACAGCAAGATGGGGAATTTCAGGTGGCAGAAGAACAGATTATTGTTCAGGAATCGACTGATTTTGCTGTGAATTTGGCTAGAAAAAAGAGGAAGCCAAAGAGGTCAAAAGTGCATCTAAGTTCAAGCCAGGTTGAGTTTAGTTGCCAATCTTGTTGCCATGGTGACAGGGAAATGGAGTCAGCAGAAAGTGATGCTATATTAGGAGCTCAGACAGGGAATGATACTATGTGGCATGATGCTCCTGAGCCAGAAATTGATACCTTAGAGCAGGCTCCTCAGACAGAAGTATGCCCCATACTACGAAGGAGGCAAGAGACCCAAGGAGGTAATAAAGTATTTCAAGAGGTGTTGGAAGATTTTACACAGCAGGAAATCACAGATATCTTGAGTTGGTTTACCCAAGGAATGGGAGAATTGTTAATATCTTGGACTGAGAGAATGAGTGATAAAGAGGCTGCAGGAGTATACATGGATAGTGTGGACTGTATGAAATTCATAAGCATTACTCAGAATCCTTTTGTGTAGCAAGTTTTAGGGATTACCATCTGCAGGGAGGTAACAAGACGATTAGTCTGTTAGCTTTAGCAGCAGAATGATGTAACAGAGAATATCCCACTGATTCTATGTGGCCCAGTGCAGATAGACTCTGGTATTCACTTAGGAACTGCATGAGAAAGTTAAAGGAGGAGGTAATAAAGACTGCTATTATGATGGGAAATGCAGATGCATGCTATGATACTCTCTTAGGAGTCTCTCATAGAAATATGATAGTTAAGACAGCTCTTCCTGCTTATAAACACCTAGTTCTGACTCTGCTAATTGGGGAGATAGGGCACCCTCTTTCAGAGGTGCTAGATAAGATTTCACAGTTATGTGACTTAGAAGACTGGGGAAAACATAACTTTCCTCGAGAAAGAAGAGTGAATAGCCAGCTGATTCAACGTCATAGTAGAGTGACAAGAAAAGAAATGTTTACTGCTCTATTGGGAGCACAGGGATAGATTTTGGAAGAAGAGATGGTATTCCAACTAATTAGCTATACAAAATGTACCAAGATAAGGTGCTTAATAGCAGATGGAATAGAGAAGTAAAAACTGCCCCTACAAATCCTACAGATCTCAAACCCTTGTGTCCAAGTGAGTCACACCTTCAGGGAGATTAGGAAATAGGTCAAGCCCCAGCTAAGATTAAAGAAACACACAGATGGGATTACAGACCCCATATTAACCTGACTAAATGGATCAAACATTGTAACTTGGACATTGATAGATATTGGGGCAGAGGCCTCCCTTATATATGGAAACCTTGACAAATTTAAGCATGGAACTCCTATTACCATCACAGGACTAGGAGGGACTAAAATAGCCAGACAAGTCAAACTAATGATGAAAATTGGACAATTAAGAAAGAATATACTGTGGTCATTGTACCCATTCCTGAATACATCATTGGAATAGATATATTGAGAGGTATGACTCTGAATTTACCTGAAGGGAGATACCAATTTGCAGTAAGGAAGACAGGAATTAATACAGTTTTAATGGGAAAAATAAAAATGGACCCAATCACTTTACCTGAACCTTCTGAAGTAATTACTTTGAAGCAGTATTGTGTGCCAGGTAGGCATGATGAAATTGCCGGTACTACAAAGGAATATGTTCAGGCAAGAGTGTTAGTTCCTACAACCATTCGATGGAATAATCCTGTCTGGCCAGTACGAAAGTCAGATGGAATGTCAAGAATGACACTAGATTATAGACAGTTGAACAAAGTAACTCCTCCTTTGTATGCTGCTGTTCCAAATATGTTACCTTAATAGAAAGGATCCAGAAATATGATGGGTCTTGGTACAGAGTTACTGATTTGGCCAATGCTTTCTTTACGATCCCAATAGACTCTAAAGAATAGGACCAGCTTGCTTTCACGTGGCAGGTCCAACAATATACTTTTACCTGCTTGCAACAAGGATATCTGCATAGCCCCACGATTTGTTACAGGATTGTGGCTGAACACTTGGATGAATTAAAGCTACCTGGTATACAGCTTACCCACTACATAGATGATATTATGAAATAGGGAGAAAATGTAAAAAAGGTGGAGAAGAGTTTGACACTATTAACTGAGCATATGAAAAGCAAAGGATGGGATATTAACCCTGAAAAAATTCAAGGGCCAGCTCAAACTGTAAAGTTTTGGGGTATACAATGGAATAAAGGATTGCAAGAAATTCTCCCACAAGCTGGACAAAAGATTCAAGATTTTCCTATCCCTACCAATAAGAAAGAGGCCCAAAAGTTCATAGGACTATTTGGATATTGGAGACATCATATTCCACATCTCAGACAGATTTTGAAACGCTTATGTAAAATTACTGTTGCCATGGTGACATGGTGAATTTTGGTTGGGGACTTGAGTAGAGTAAAGCTTTTGAAGAAGCCAAAGCTGCTATACAACTGGCTCTAGATTTATGGCATATGCAAAATGGCCCAGTGGAATTACAAGTGAATATATAGGATGACTGTGAACTGGAGTTTATGGCAAAAACAACGATGCCAAAATGTGCCCTTAGGATTTTGGCCTAGGAAACTACCTTCATTTGGAGTTCAATATACACCTTTTGAAAAACAGTTGTTAGCTGCATATTGGGCTTTGGTAGAGACTAAACAACTGACTCTGGGCCATGAAGTAATATTAAGACCAGGAATCCCAATTATGACCTGGGTCATGAGTACCCCAGCTTCTCACAGAATTGGACATGCGCAAGAGGCTAGCACAATTAAATGGAAACAGAAAAATAGATCTAAAACAGGCAAAAGTGGAGTTTCTGCTCCACATGAATGTATAGCAAACATAGACACTGAAGGAAATGATAAACACCCTGAACCAACGCAACCAACGCTGGTACAATCCTTGGTAAAATGGAATGAAGGATATGATGGATTAACTGAAAAACAAAAGAAAAATGCATGGTTTACTGATGGGATAGCAAAATATTTGGGCCATAAAAGACATTGGAAAGCAGTAGCCTACCCATGTACTAAGCGGACTTTGGAAAGTACTGGGACAGGTGGAAGTAGTCAATATGCTGAACTTATGGCAGCACATCAAGCTATCAAAGCAGAGAAAGGAAGGCAGTGTGATATATTCACTGATTCGTGGGCGGTAGCTAATGGGTGAGCTACTTGGATGCCCATGTGGAAAAATCAAAATTGGGGAAATTCATGTTAAACAAGTTTGGGGCAAAGAATGATGGGAAGACATATGGGACATGTCTTTGGTTACTAATTTGTCAGTTTTTCATGTAGATGCTCACGTGGCCCTCGCCAGAACGTGAGTACAATGCATATGCTGATCGAGCAGCAAAGATTGCTACTGAACATATTGTCCCTGCTGTCACACCAACTGATGACCTGGTACTAGTAAAATGGGTCCACCAAATGGCTGGCCATTTAGGGGTCCAATGAACAATATAGAATGGATATATCATATTCCATATTATTCACAAGCATCTGGGTTAACTGAAAGAATGAATGGATTATTGAAAGAAAAGTTTAAAAAGTTAAGTTCTAATAATTTGTATCAACATTGGAAGGATAATTTGTTTACTGCTTTACATAATGTGAATAATAGACCATTGGCAGAAAGTACACCTCTAGCCAGAATGATGACCCCAAATCTGCAAATTAGAAAACAGCAAACACATAAGATCCCAAATACTGAGTACTAGACTATGAGGGAAGATGTTTCACCACCGTATCCAGGAATACCTGGTTCAGCAGGATATGATTTACATTGTTTAGAGGACTTTTGGTTAGATGGAAAAGAAATAAGAAATATCTCTACTGGAATATATATGAGAATCATTTTGGACAGATATTACCTAAATCAGGATTAGCAACTCAAGGAATACATGTATTGGCTGGAGTGATAGATTCTAATTATCAAGGAGAAATTATTGTGACCTTCCAGAATTTGGGTAAAGAGCCCTTACAGTTTTGTAAAAATAATAGAATGGTTCAAGTGATTATTATTCTTTGTGAAACAATACCCCTTGTGAAAACTAACCCTCCTTCCGAAATAACTAGCAGAGGAAAGGAAGGGTTTGGTTCTACTGATAGAATAAAATTGGGAGCTAAAGTATGGGTAAAACGGAAGCCAGACGATGCTCCAAAGGCTGCGGAAATTATAGCACATGGGAAAGATAATACTGTAACTGTTATTTATTCAGGAGAAGATGATTTCTGAATTGTACCCTTGATTCATGTATTCTACCATGAATGAGGCTATGATAGTCTCCTTGTTTCTTTTTGGCTTTTTGTCTGTTAAATTTGTTTGCTAGATTTGTTTCCTGCAGTCTTAGTACCATCCACCGGCAGATGTCTGATTGCTTAAGCTGGATGTCACCCCTAGACCTGTTCATGATTGTGATGCGTCATCCCTGGACCTGCCATCAACCAAGCTCTGGATGCCAGCTAAAGAACTGACCTCTTCTATGGGACTCTTGACCTCTTGGGGCAGGGACAACTCTATGTCCAATTTCAGCAGGAAGAATCTATGAAGGATGAGACTTTTGCCCCTCACCCCAGGATTTTGAGCCCCATTCATTTGAGGGGGGAACGATGACATTGTTTTATATGCTTATTTTGTGTTATCCTTGCTATATTGTTGTAAAGTTCTGTTGACACCAGTTATCCCAAAACTCCTATTGACCTATGCAATGGATAAGAAAGATCTTGGGGCTGAATGTAATGGTAATTTCAATAGGCCCATGTGACCTGCTTATGTCACAGGAAGTCTAAGTCACATGTGGTGGGAGGAGCTTGCTGAACAAGAAGAACAGGAAAGGCAGAGCAGGAAATGCTCAGAGTTGTTAGAGTTGAGGGAGAGAGTAGATGTGTGCTAGCTGTGCTGTGAGGGTATTTTGGGAAGGCCCCAGCAGGAGGACAGGAATGGTTTTGAAATAGTCATTCTCTGCTGTGATAATATGTATTAATTTCTTTGCTGCTATGATGGATTGGACTTACTGGTTTTGGGATCCGGTTCTCTGGTGTTTGAATAAATGGTTTACTTCTTCTGCCTTCTATATGGAGAGTCTCTTATATTTTGTGATACAGAACTACATAGGCATATTTATAATTATCATCTATATTGTGATTATCGCCTTGCTAATATACTACGCCAGCATAAAACCTAAAAACTACACCAGATCAAATAATGATCAAGAAATCCAATGAGAAATTACAGTGCTTTCTATTAGAACGTCACAAAAAGTCAGCCAGTAGCACATGAGCAACAGAAATGAGGCCAGTGGCAAAGCTGGCACCAGCTCCAGCACAGGCAAACGAGACAGATGTTTCCCAGTCAGAATAGAGACCACCCAGAGACACCTACAGAATGCAAGTCTCTGTATCCTGAGATATCAAGAGTAAAGGATTCTCCAGAGAAAGCACCAAGGAGGTTGGAAACCCATATCATGGAGGTGGGAAAACCACATTGTGGACGCTGGCCCCCTGGAATGTCAGTGACCAGTGCTGTCATGACAGCACTCAGACCAGGCCAGCCCAGGTGCAGGTGATCAGAAGGCTCTAGGTCTGTCCTACCAAAGGGTCTAAAGATCCAGAGCTCTGAACAACAAAGACTCAAGAGGACCTGGACCCTGGAGGTGAAAGTTAGGATAGGAATTCAGGTGACACTGAGCAGTACTCCACACTGATTCAGGGATCCTGACATAAACCCTTAATTCAGGAACTGAGGCCAGAGAGATGAGTACCTCAAATACTGATACAGATCACTCTACAGGCATGACCTGTATGAAAATCCAGCAAAGGAGACTGAGGAGTGGTGAGATAGGTAGGGGGAGAACCAGGAAAGAGCAGTATAACAGAAACCTAGAGAAAAGAGGGTAAAAGGATGTCTGACAGTGTTAAAGGCTGCAAGGAGGTCAAGAAAGGAGACTGAGAAAAGGCCAATAGATTTGGCAACTAAGAGATTATTGTTAATTGTGGAGACAGTAGTTTCAGTTGAAAGATGAACATAGAAGCCAGACTGCCGAGAGTAAAGAAGGAAGTAGAGGCATCAATTTTAGATAATCTTTTCAAGGGATTCAGCCACAAATACGAAGAAAGATATAATACAATAGCTAGCATGTGGACAGACGAAGTAAGGGTTTTTTGAAGAGAGGGGAGATGTGCATATTTGCAGGCATTAGGGAAGAGGCCAATAGAGAGGGAGAGACTGAAGATGTGTGAGAGAATAGAGATGAGAGAGGAGGTAAATCTGCTGGAGAAGATGAAGAAGAATGAAATACTTATGCAGGCAGATGTTTCAACAATCCAGCTAGCAGCTTCTGAGGGGGTGTAAGATCCACCCACAGCCAGCACCCAGAAAGCTGCCAACAGCACAGGTTCTTCTGATCTGCTTAATTAAGGAAAGCAAGGTGAAGGGGCTGACAAGCTTACTTTTAATTCAGCATTCAAATATCATTCAGTTAGTTCAGGGGAAAAAGCCAGCACCCTGAACTTCAAAACAAAATGCAAACAAATTACAAACATCAACAGACTTTGTCTGATTCAAATCCCAACACATAGCTACCAGAGTTCAACAAAGTTTCAGCATCCCGGTTTACAAGCTGGAGGGCTCCTTAGCTACAGCTGCCCGGAGTCTCCTCATCAACACCATCTCCAGAGCCCCGCACCAATAGCTCTGTCCTCCCTTCTTATATGGCTTTAGACATCATCAGACATCATCTGAATCACCAGAGCTCAGGCTCTGGTGATTGGTTCTTGAGTTGGCCCCTCCCCTTAGGACCCTGGGAGGTTCACATCCACATGGATTACGTTAACACCTGATGGGGTTTGGGCCCGGGGCTTAGCACCTAGTAAAGCTCACTGAGATAAACTGAGTCACTCAAAGAAAACAAAGGCCATTCTGGTTACAGAATGGAGATGAGAGAAGAGGTAAATCTGCTGGAGAAGATGAAGAAGAATGAAATACTTATGCAGGTAGAGAGGTTAGAGGTGGCAAGAAAATGGGTCACCTCTTCCTGGGAGGCAGGGCTTAAGGAGGAGGTAGTAACAGAAGGCATCTGAGTGATCTGAGATGAGGAAGAGGGAGCTCACAGTGAATGGCCTCAATTTTTTTCCAGTGAAATATGAGAGTTCTCAGCTGAGAGGGTGGGAGGAACGGAAGCTTGAGGATGGGTGAAAAGGTTTAGAAAAGCTATTTTGTTGAGTTCTTTGCCACTGACAACCAGACAGAATGTATGAAACCACTAATAACAGGATGTAAATAGAATATCTGAGTGGCAAAGAAGTAAAAAGACAAACTGGCAAATGCTAGAGGAGTTATGGGATGACAGGAAGAGTAATGCACTTGGGTACAGTTGTGAATCGATTTAACTGTTTTGAAAAAATAATTTGAAATTATACCCTTTGTATACACCCTTTGACCCAGCAGTCTTATGCCTAAGAGGCAAAGATTCATATACACAAAAAGATTGGTAGCAGTATTTTTTGCAGTGGCAAAGAACTAGAACCCAAGTAGATGTCTCTACCAGCTGGGGAACGGCTGATCGACTTGTGGTATATTACTGTGTTGTAATAAATGACACACATATGAAAAATTTAGAGAAATTTGGGAAGATATAAAAACTGAAGCAGAATGAAGCAGAACCAACAAAATAATTTACATGACAACTATAATAAAGGAAAATGATATTGGACTGAAAGACTTCAGAACTCCAATCAGTGCAGTAGCCAATCATGACTTCTAAAGACTGATGGTGAAGCTTTTGGACTAGAGATGTAGAATGAGGCACGTATTTTTAGACATGATTTATTATGTTTGATTATACTGGTTACAAGGGAGCATATGGAGGAAACAGTCACAGGGAAAGTGACAGCATTATTAAAAAAAATCAACAAAAGATTTTTAAAAAATAAAATAAATAAAATAACATCAGAACTCTGGTCAATGTAGTGTCCTTGAATTCAGAGGACTCAAACATGCTTCCCTCCTCCCAACAGAGGTGGTGGACTTCCAGTGCAGAATGAGATATATGTTGTTAGATGTGGTCAATATGTTGGTTTGTTTTGTTCAGTTGTACTTCACTGGTAATCAAAGAGGAACAGGGGGAAGAATCAGTGAGAAGTTATACTGATGTCTATTAAGGGATCAATAAAACATTAAAAATTAAAATAAAATAAAGTGAGGAGAACTTTCAACAACTCCAGGGTTTTCCTCAACATAAAAACCTTAACTTTCATGGACCTCAGTTTCCTCACCTGTAAAAGAGGGTGTTGGACTAGCTGGCCTTTGGAGTCCGTTCCAGCTCTGTATCTGTGAGACTCTGATGAAAAACTTCTGTTAAACCCCATTAATCTCATAGTCATGCTAATATGACTACTAATTGTGAAACACCGTTGTCTATCAAAGCTGTGGGTGATCTAAGGGTCTGGGCATACATAAGCAGCTTTCAGCTTATACTCAAAGATGACTGAGTGCATGAAATGGCCTAAAAGAGATCAGCTAGGCAATATGTGATCAGAAAAGGGCATGTACTGAGAGCAAGGGATGGCCTGACTGTCACTCTGATATCTCTGTAATGTTAAAAGACTTTAAGAAAGACCTCTAGTATATTGAGTTCATGGGAAGATATGGACAAAAGGTGCACAGGCTGAGAAAATTTGGATAGATTCCATTCTGAATCATTTGAGGAAAACCATTAAAGTACCCCTGAGCCTGATCCTAAAAATGCAAGTCACAAATAGCTGTCTGATAATACTATTTATCTAAAAGTTGGCCTAGTGGACAGAACATTGAACTTAAAGAGTCAGGAAGACCTGAGTTCAAAGGTTCAGGCATTCACTAGCTAGGGGACCCCAGGTAAGTCACTTGACCTCTCATGGCCTTAGAATAACAGCTATAGTGCTTACCTAAGAGGATTGTTGTGAGGATTCCAACGTATTGTAAAAAGCTTTGCAAACTCTGAAACACTATACATTGGTATTATTAAAATGGCATCCTGACAACCTGGGGGGCGGAGCCAAGATGGCAGCTGGAAAGCAGGGACTAGCATAAGCTCCCTGCCGAGTCCCTCCAAAAACCTATAAAAAATGGCTCTGAACCAATTCTAGAACTGCAGAACCCACAAAACAGCAGAGGGAAGCAGGGCTCCAGCCCAGGACAGCCTGGATCGTCTCTGAGTCAGGTCTATCCCACACGGAGCTGGGAGCGGAGCGGAGCAGAGCCCAGTGTGAGCTGTGTGGACCAACCAGACCAGGAGCTGAGCGGAGCGGGCCCTAGCGCCCCGAATCAGTGAGCTGCGGCAGTTACCAGACTTCTCAACCCACAAACACCAAAGACAACAGAGAAGGTTAGTGGGAAAAGCTGCGGGAGTGGAAGGAGTTTGAGTTTCAGCCACTGCCCCTGGGGCAGCGGAGGTGGGGCAGCTACAGCTGCAGTTGCTTCCAGCCCCAGGCCCACCTGGTGGGAGGAATTAAGTGGTGGATCAGAGCAGGAGTGCACAGCCTACTGAAGATCTAAGTCCAGTCCAGGTTGGGGGTTCTTGGGGAAGGAGGAGTGCTGGTATGGCAGAGCTGGCACATGCCCCCAAGCGTGGAACATAGAACTCTTTAGTCTACAAACAGTCATACCCCACTGAAAAACTCAAGGGTCAAGTTAGTTGGTTGGGAATATGGCCAGGCAGCAAAAACTCACCCAGATTCAGTCTCAGACTTTGGATTCTTTCTTTGGTGACAGAGAAGACCAAAACATACAGCCTAAAGAAGTCAACAAAGTGCAAGAGCCTACACCAAAAGCCTCCAAGAAAAACATGAACTGGTCCCAGGCCATGGAAGAGCTCCAAAAGGATTTGGAAAAGCAAATTAGAGAAGTAGAGGAAAAATTGGGAAGAGAAATGAGAAGGATGCTAGAAAACCATGAAAAACAAGTCAATGACTTGCTAAAGGAGACCCAAAAAAATACTGAAAAATATACTGAAGAAAACAACACCTTAAAAAATAGACTAACTCAAATGGCAAAAGAGCTCCAAAAAGCCAATGAGGAGAAGAATGCCTTGAAAGGCAAATTAGCCAAATGGAAAAGGAGGTCCAAAAGACCACTGAAGAAAATACAACCTTAAAAATTAGATTGAAGCAAGTAGAAGCTAGTGACTTTATGAGAAATCAAGATATTATAAAACAGAACCAAAAGAATGAAAAAATGGAAGACAATGTGAAATATCTGATTGGAAAAACCACTGACCTGGAAAATAGATCCAGGAGAGAGAATTTAAAAATTATTGGACTACCTGAAAGCCATGATCAAAAAAAGAGCCTAGATATCCTCTTTCAAGAAATTATTAAGGAGAACTGCCCTGATATTCTAGAGCCACAGGGCAAAAGAGAAACTGAAAGAATCCATCGATCGCCTCCTCAAATAGATCCCAAAAAGAAATCTCCTAGGAATATTGTCGCCAATTTCCAGAGCTCCCAGATCAAGGAGAAAATACTGCAAGCAGCCAGAAAGAAACAATTTGAGTATTGTGGAAACACAATCAGAATATCCCAAGATCTGGCAGCTTCTACATTAAGAGATCGAAGGGCTTGTAATATGATATTCCAGAGGTCAATGGAGCTAGGATTAAAACCTAGAATCACCTACCCAGCAAAACTGAGTATCATGCTCCAAGGCAAAATATGGACTTTCAATAAAATAGAGGACTTTCAAGCTTTCTCAGTGAAAAGACCAGAGCTGAATAGAACATTTGACCTTCAAACACAAGAATCAAGAGAAGCATGAAAAGGTAATCAAGAAAAAGAACAAGAAAAAGAAACTTACTAAAGTTGAACTGTTTTGTTTACATTCCTATATGGAAAGATAACGTGTATGATTCATGAGACCTCAGTATTAGGGTAGCTGAAGGGAATATGCATATATATATATGTTTATGTATATATATATAAGTGAATGTGTATGTATGTATATATGTATGTGTATATACATATATATATATATATATATATAGAGAGAGAGAGAGAGAGAGAGAGAGCGGACACAGGGTGAGTTGAAGATGAAGGGAAGATATCTAAAAGAAATAAAATCAAATTAAGGGATGAGAAAGGAATATATTGAGAGAGAGAGATAGGGAGAGATAGAATGGGGTGGATTATCTTGCATAAAGGTGGCAAGAGGAAGCAGTTCTGTGGGAGGAGGGGAGCGGGCAGGTGAGTGGGGAATGAGTGAACCTTGCTCTCATCAGATTTGGCCTGAGGAGGGAATACCATACATACTCAATTGGGTATCTTACCCCACAGGAAAGAAAAGGGAAGAAGATAAAAAAAAAGGAGGGGATGATGGAGGGGAGGGCAGATGGGGGTGGAGGTAGTCAAAAACAAACACTTTGGAAAGGGGACAGGGTCAAGGGAGAAAATTCAATAAAGGGGGATGGGTTGGGAAGGAGCAAAATATAGTTAGTCTTTCACAACATGAGTATTGTGGAAGGGTTATACATAATGATACACATGTGGCCTATGTTGAATTGCTTGACTTCGTAGAGAGGGTGGGTGGGAAGGGAAGAGAATTTGGAACTCAAAGTTTTAAAAACAAATGTTCAAAAACAAACAAAAAAAAGTTTCTGCATGCAACTAGAAAATAAAATACACAGGCAATGGGGCGTAGAAATTTATCTTGCCCTACAAGAATGGAAGGGAAAAGGGGATGGGAGGGGAGTGGGGTGACAGAAGGGAGAGCTGACTGGGGAACGGGACAACCAGAATATACGCCATCTTGGAGTGGAGGGGAAGGTAGAAATGGGGAGAAAATTTGTAATTCAAACTCTTGGGAAAATCAATGCTGAAAACTAAATATGTTAAATAAATAAATTTAAAATAAAAAATAAAGAAGGAAGGGAGAAGCAAAAAAAAAAAAAATGGCATCCTTACAACAGAAAAAAAGACCATTGAACTAACCTGTTTCATCTTTCAATCCCAGACCTCTAGCTTTCAATCTTGAGTGAATGAATTCTTCTTTTTCCTAAAAAATGATGATTGTTATTTTCTGAAATTGTATGACTTTGTCCTTGAAGACAATTATTTTGTCACTGGCTCCAATTTTTCTTCCCAGATTCACTTTTCCTCTACTTCCTTTCATGCATTGTTATGTTGAAAGGTGTGCCCAGAGCCTGGACCAGGTGTGCCAGCACTCCAGGTGAGCCCAGAATGGACAACTAGTCATTCTCCTCTCTTTTCCTACTCTCTTTTACCTCTCACAACTGAGCAGAGATCATTGCTCACACCTAGAAAGTCCTTCCTCCTCTTCTCCACTTGGTGAAATCCTGCTCTTTTACTTCAAGATGCTGCTTGGGTGCCATGCCATTATCCCAAAAGAAGGGATCCCTTCCTCCCCAATCTCTCTGTGGTTGGTTTGTCCTATGCATTTATCACAGTCTAACTTATAGTATAATTACTAGTGTATGTGTCCTATCCCTTTAGTGTATTTTTAAGATCTTTAATATTAAGGATCATAGAGTTTTCATCTTTGTATTCACAATGTTTAGCATAGTGCCTTGCACAGAGTAAAATAAGTGATGAATTGCACGGTACCTGCTCAGAGCTAAGTTGCCACACTAAAAGACTTCTACTGAATCTGCCTATATCTGACAACACCATTCATTGCTTTCTATTTATTTAAAGACTTTTCATAACTGCTTTTCTTGCATAAATAATAATTTATACTTGGTAATATAATGACAATAATTAGAAATGTTAATAACCACCATATTGGGTTGCTAATTATTGGTTATTACTCATGTCGTCTTGTCCTAATTCTTCTTTCCCACCTCTCCATTACTTCCTTCCCTTTTTTCATTCTCCACACCCCCAAAGAGAATATAACACACAGAAGCTTAAGGCCTGGATTTCCTGCTTCTCCTGACATATTTTTAAGCTACCAAAATTCAGTTCAGTTTCATAAGCATTTAATAGGGACAGGGAGCACAGGGAATTCTAAAGCAAACTTCTAGTTGTACAGAGCTTGCTTATAAAACTCACAGAATAGGATAAAACACATTTTTGTGTGTATAATAAATATGTTTGATAGCTCACCAGAATGGATACAAACACACACACACACACACACCAATTTAAATATGAGAATTTATGTCTCTTTTTAATTGTATATAAAATGTTATGGTAAGAAATTTGAAATCTTAGAATGTGGCCAATATACACACACAAAAAATTCTATACACACATTCATATTCCTTATGTATAATGTGTGCATACAATTTCAAACCTACAATACAGTAATAATGCCACTTTTCAAACTATTTTTACACAATGAAATGAGGTTTTAAAAATGTAATCTACCAAGTAACCAAAGAAACAAAAGTACATTTAGCACCACCAAGTGGCCAAAAAACTGACTTGTATTTTGTTAAAACCTAGGCTCACCTTACTAAATGTCTGATTCTGGTTTGCCCAGTATTGTTGGTTCCATTCTTGTGTTTCTTGTCTTAATTTCCTAAGCCGCTGTTCCAATGGAGATTCATTTTCAGGGATGTAAAATTTGATCGGTCGAAGGTTTGAATATCTATCCGGGGGTCCAATCCAATCATGGCAAGATTTTCTGGGTGGGCAGAATCCTGATGTCTTTAGGAAGAAGAAGAAAATATTAATACATAATTAAAGTATATCAACAATGATTTAAGTTTAATAAACAAATTGGATTCACCAAACTCCCTCATTAATTTTCTTTTTAAGCTTTAGTGGGCATAAGCAGGGTGCAACGTTACCTATGATTATCTATATGCAAGAAGTGACATAAAAGATATTGACAATATATGACTATAAAAGGAACAAGCCCAGTCATATGTCAAGAATAAAAATGATCAGATAACAAGATGAGGAACCAAAATGTTACATTATTACTCACTAAATATTAAAAGAACAAGGTCACCAGAGGACTGGGTGAATCCTCTGTGTAGTACTTATATGCAAGCATGATGAGAATTGCACAGAGAGAGACGACACGGTACAAGGAGAGCTCACATGAACAAATAATCATCATCAGCGCCGCCATCATAATTCACATTTCTACAGGGTCTGCTATGTGCCAAGAGAACCAAGGAAAAAACCAAGAGAAAGAGTGTTTCTTACGTGCGCCCTTTTTCTCTATTGCTTCATTTTTTTCTTTTAATTGGTATTTTGATGAGTCAATGATTTCATCCCAGGTCACTAGGTAGCATAGTGGATAGAGTGCCGGACATGGAGTCAGGAAGAACTGAGTTCAAATTCAGCCTCAGACACTTCCTATCTGTGTGACGCTGGGCAAGTCACTTAACCTCTCTCAGCCTCGGGTTCCTCACCTCTAAAATGAGCCTAATAACTGTAAATAAAGAAAAATTTTAAATGGTACTCTATTGCTTCTACAATGACAGTCAGGAAAGGAAGCAGAAGGTGCTAAAAGAATCGCACCCCACAATTTATTGGGTATATTATGGTATAGATTCCTTTAGTATATGGGCTGAACTAGATGGCCTCGCTTCCCACTCTCAAATTCTGTGATTCCGCTATAGAAAGGTTCCATATGTGCAAAATATCTGTAGCATCAGTTTTTGCAGCGGCAAAGACTACGAGCAAAGTAGGTGCCTCCCAACTGGGAAACTGCTAAATAAAGTGGGGCGCAGAAATGTAATGGAAGAAAGAACAAACGTGAAGAACTCAGAAAAACTTGGTATGACTTGTATGAGCTAATACAGTGACGTCAGCAGAACCAGGAGGATAATTTATGTGATAAACACAATAATGAAAAGGAAACAACGCTGACGGCTTCAGACCTCTGACCAATGCCGCCCACAACCTTGATTTCAGAGGGCTGGTGGTGAAGTGTGCCTCCTGCTTCTCGGCAGAGAGATGGTGGCCTACAGGTGCAGAATGACACACACAGTCACAGACATGGCCAACGTCCTAAATTGTTTTGGTATACTACAGTAAACATTCTATGGGGAGGGAGAAGTCATTGGAAGATGACAGTTATTATAAAAAAAGAGAATCAATAAAACGTGTAAGGGGAGGAGGAGAACGATAGAACAGGCACACCTTCACCCTTCCACTGTCCAACTGACCACCTGCCACTGTCGTTTAGCAATCTCTCTTTAAGCTTCCTTAATTACTCAGGCCAATCCTCCTCCAACAACAACAAAAAAAAAGCCCACCAGTTTCCAGGTCATTTTCTTTGCTTTCTCAAGGAGTTTAGTTCTTGGGTCCATTTTCTTCTTCACTACAACCATACTTGAGGATTTCAATATATATGTTTTTGTGTGTGTGTGTGTATGACCCTACAAACATTCTACCAGCATAGCTGTATGTCAATGGAGCAGAGAATACAACAGTCTCCAAAGAATTAAAAATGATATCACACAGGGATGTGGAGTGGTGCACGGTGGAAAGCGCAGGAATAGAGTAAGACAGTTGTAGAAGATGTCATTAAGAAAATGTATGGGCGGGCAGCTAGGTGGCACAGTGAGTGGAGCACCGGCCCTGGAGTCAGGAGGACCTGAGTTCAAATCCCGCCTCAGACACGTGATACACCTACCAGCTGTGTGACCTTGGGCAAGTCACTTAACCCCAACTGCCCTGCGCACCGCCCCCCCAAAAGAAAATGTACGAAAAGAAGAGAGACTGGAAACATGGCGAGAAATGATGGCTGGACCACCACGATGTCAAGAGAAAGCGAAGGCCTCTAGTATGCTGGATGGTTCTACTTCAGGAATTTATTGGAAAATACAAACAAGAGTTACACAGGAAGCAGAGGCACTGGATCAGTCGCCATCTGCATTACAAGATTACAGATCCATTTAAGCGTCTGAGTCTGTCAGCTGAAAAAGTTAACATGACCTTTGGCTGCATTAAAAAAGGCATTGTCAAGAAAATGAGAGCTACCCTTTGCCTTGGTCAGACCACATCCAGAATATTATGTTTTACATGCTACATTTTAGAAAAGACATTCAAGTCAGCCGCCTGGGCACTTCACCTCCCTAGGCTTCTGTTTCCTTACGTGTAAAATGAGGAGAGGGGGCTAGATGACTTCAAAGGTCCTTTCCGACCGTGAAATAAAAGAGTAGGCTAAAGGAACCAGGAGTGGTTAGCCAGAAAGAGAGGCGTCTTGGTGGGGGAGGGGGATAAATGAGGGCTGTCTTCAAGTAGCTGAAGGGCTATTTCTCCCAAGGAAGAGAGATTAGAATTGTTCTGCTTGCCCACAGAGGGCAGAATCAGAAGCAATAAAGGTGGAGGAAACAGATAGGCAGAGAACAGAAGAAGAAGCTGCAAGGACGACGGAGGAGAAGCAAACAGGTAGGAAGAGGACCAGGAGAGCCTAAGATCACGAAAGCCAAGGGAAAAGAGAGTATCAAGGAGGTAGTGGTGAATAACGGTATCAAAATCTCCAGAGAGATCAAGGAACATGAGGACTTTGAAATGGCTATCAGATTTAGCTGTTCAGAAATCATCGATAATCTTTAAAAGAACAGTTTCAGTAGAATGCTGAGGTTACAAACCAGATTATAAAGCTTTGAAGAGTGGGTGGTGAGATAGTAGTGGCATTAAGTATAGATGTTTTTGTTTTTCTGCCATAGCATGAAAGCAAATTAGAAAAATGGATCTTCAGATCTGTGGTACAAAAAAATGCCACTGTATCAGCCTACCTCCTCACTACACAACTGTAAATGTCTGCAAAATAACATTATTCATGACACTTTTTCTAAATAAAAATAATACTGCATAGCCTGTATTATTCACAGACCCAGAAATTCCATTAATGTCAACTGAATTATAATAATATAATGTTATATATGTAGGATTAACATGTAGTTACACAGCTGGGAGGAAAAACAAGTAGCATCCTTTAGTTAGCATTTCAATGCTGAAGACTGTAATGGTATAGCTACATAAGGCCATATCTATATTGTACCAAGACAATAAAATGGGAGTCGAGGGGGCAGGGGACAGCGTAACAACAATCTGGCTACCAGCTGTTGTGGGGTGTAAGACCCAACAAGGCCAGCAACAAGAGCTGCCAGCACAGGTTCTTTGATCTGCTTTACTAAGGAAGGTAACTTTAAGGGGTTAACAATCTCACTTTAATCACACATATAAATATCATTCATTTAGTTCAGGGGGAAGAGCCAGCAACCTGAACTTTGGAGCAAATACAAACAAATTACAAACATACATTATAAACAGACCAAATACAAAGCAACATCTGAGTTAGCAAGGTGGGAAGGGGGAGGGGGGGAACCAGTTAGAATGGCTTGCCCAGAGTCACTCTTCCAGTGATTGAGAGCTCCCAAAACAAACATCTGGGTTTCTTCAAAGCCAGGGGACTCTTAACAACAGCTGCCCAGAGTCTCCACATCAACATGCCTCCAGTGAGTGAACCCCAGACAAAATGCTAACTTCTGAGTTTATACACTCTGTTCAGGGAAGGATTCACACTTAATTAGCAAAAGGGTAAAGTCTGGGGCTTCACACCTAGTTAGCAAAAGGGTGTGTGCTTTGCACCTAGTAAGACTTAATGAAAGGTACTTAATTAATTCAGCATTCTAAAATAGCAAAAAAAGTCCCACCTTAATTACCAATACATACAGTAAGTTTGTGAACCTATTTTCAATAGTGAAATTTTCCCCCCATGTAACAAGTATGATTCCTTCAAGAAACCAGTATGAGTTTTGCTCTTACAGAATGATGCTCCCTAAGGCTATCCAGTTACCGTATAAAGATGAGTTCTTGCTCTGAAGAGGGCCCAATGAAGACTGGTGAAATCAGTGGAGTTCTAGAATTATAATGCACAATAAACAGTCTTTTGAAAATTAGTTATATAACATCCTGATGTAACAGGAGAAACGGCAGCTGAAGTTGCTCCTACTCCCCTCTACCTCTGCTCCAGATGCTATTTAGTCCTAAGTTTTGAGGCAGCATAATGCAATGGAAAAAAAACATCACTGGGTAGAGGAAAGGAACAATTTTCAAGAGAAGAAATGCCAACTACTAACAACTGTAAGAAAAAAGTTTCAAATCATTAACAAGAGAAGTGAGCTTTCACCGTACAGCCATCAAATTAGGAAAGACGGTAAAATAGCCAAGTATTTATTATACACCCATTATGTGTCACCCGCTGTACTAAACACTGGGGAGTCAAAGATCCTCAAGATATAGCCAGTGTTGCCAGATGCTGCTGGAAGCTAGGCAAATTAATATATTTGGTAACTGTTCTGGAAATCAATTTGAAATTATTTGGGAAAAGTGGCTAAGTTAATCAATACTCCAACTCAGGTATCTCACTCTAAATGACATAAGGTTCCCACACATACCAAACTATTTAGAGCAGCGCTTTTTGTGGTAGTAAAAAATGAAAATAAAGTATGTGTCTACTACCTGGGGAATCACTACACAAATTGTGGTATATGGATGTCATGGAATATTACTGTAATTTCAGCGGTACAGAGAACTCACAAGTGAGGAAATTCCCCCTACAAAAGCTGCAACTTCACATCCAACTTATGGCCTGGCGCTGCTTCAGTAGTTTCAGTCCCACCGGACTCTTCCTGACCTTATTTAGGGTTTTCTTGGCAAAGATATTGGAGTGGTTGGCCATTTCCTTCTCCAGCTCTTTTCACTGAGTTAAGTGATTTGCCTAGGGTCCCACAGCTAGTAAGCATCTGAGGCTGGATGTGATCTCAGGAAGATGAGTGCTCTCTCTATCCACTGGGTCACCTAGCTGCCCAGGGCACTAAGATGAAGTGGCTTGAGCAGACGTAATAGCCAATGTGTTCGAGATCAGGCTTGACCAAAATCTTCCTGGCTTTAAGGCCGGCTCTCTGTCCACTATGCCACATTGCTTCTCTATACTGTATTTCTATACTTTAAATATCCTATCTTCAGCAGAGAGTCGGGGAATTAATATTTTCACATGACAGCAAAAAACAAACAACAAAACCCATCAAGCTAATACTGAGCTGTAAGGAGATGTGGGGTCGGGGTTGGGCTCCTAAAGGCATCTCAGAGAAAAGACTCTGGTTGAAGCTACCAGCCATACTTCTTCAAAGGCTGAAGGAGCTTTCAAAACACAATGGTAGACGCTGTAATGTACTCTGGTCAATTCTTTTACAGAAACATCCTGATTTTCCCCCCAAACACAGAGACCAGGGGTTAGCTACAATAAACTAGGACAGAGATCCAAACTTCTGCTTAAGTGTTAGGAATTTTCCTATCTAGAAGCTTTTAATCTGATATAAATTCCATAAAACAGCGCAGAAGAGTAAGAGACCTGTGGTTGGTCCTATCTCCGGAGGAAATGGGCACTGAGGAAAGCTGAGATCTGACGAAGGATCACATCCAAACCCCTTTTCCCTTCTCCTCCCCACAAAGACTTGGTTAAGTTTTAGCGATGCCTCCCCTCCCCGTATCCTGGAAGAACAGGGCAGAAAGAACGGGGTCCTGGCCAAGGGTCACTCCGCCCACCGCAGCTCCGAGCACACACCCCCCTAATTAATGCCTAAGTGAAACAGACAAACCGGCCCGCGGAGACGGAGCAAACACTGTCACAATCTGATGCTTTACTCTTTGTTCCCGACCCCAAGCCCATTCACAGGGGAGGAGCCGCGGGGCTCCCGGGGAACTCAAGGATGCCCTCGAAGCATCAGGGACCAAGGTGTGATTTAGTGACTCGGCCACGATTCAGGAAACCATAGGCAGTGGTTGAGGAACCAGAGCTATATAAACCTGCGGTTTAGGGACGAACACACAGAGGACGGGGGATGAGTGACACTTCCCCTGCCCCTGCACACTCACACGTCGGGGTCAGTGTCACCCCCCTCCCTGCAGGGCCAGGACACAGAGACGGACCTCGGCGTTCACAGTCACTCTCTCCCATTCCAGGTGGGGCGGAGCAACACAGACTTAGCGGTTCAGTGACCGGTCGTCCCTCCTCCCACTGGGCCGGAGCTTAGTGACAGACACACGTCGGGGCTCAGTGATGGTCTACCCCGCTCCCCGCCGGGCCGGGGCACAGTGACACCCCCTCCGCCCCTCCCCCCACCGGGCCGGGGCACAGTGACACCCCCTCCGCCCCTCCCCCCACCGGGCCGGGGCACAGTGACACCCTCTCCGCCCCTCCCCCCACCGGGCCGGAGCTCAGCAGCACGCTCTCTGCCTCTCCCCTCCCCCCACCAGGCACCCGCTCTCCGCCCCTCTCCCCACCGGGCGAGCCTCGGAGGCAGACGCACGTCAGGGCTCAGTGACTCTCTGCCACTCCCACCAGGCCGACCCTCAGTCACACAGACGTGTCGGGGTTCAGTCACTGACACGCTCACGCCCACTCACACCCACGCACACGTCGAGGTTCGTCTACACCCTCCCGGCGGGTCCGGGCGCAGCGACACCGCCCCCGCTCCCGTGGGTCACGGCCGGCCCGCGTACTTGCCGGGCCTTCCCACTTCGGGGACCCCGGGCCCACCCCGCCGTCGCCCTGGTTACCCGGCTCTGCGTCGAGTCCTCGGGCTCTGCCCCTCTTTCCGGACCGCGTCGGCGGCCGTGGCACGCGAAGCCGCGGCGGGGCGGCCAGAGGAGCCCCCGCCTCCAGCCCGGCCCAGTAGCCGCCGCGGCCGCCGCCATTGGCGTCCCCTCAGCCCCGCCTCGGCCGCGCCGCTTTACGACAGTCTCGTAAAATGGCGGCCGCGGAGGAGGAGCCGGAGAAGGAGCAGGAGCAGGGGAGCCGGGGGCCGGCCATGCACTCGGCCCGGGGTGACCAGCGAGCGGCCGAGGCGGCGAGGCAGGGCTCCATCTGGCTGCCGGGGCCGCCCCCGCCTGGCGACTCGGGGCAGTGTCGACGCGCGGCCTCCCAGCTTCCCGAGAACTCGGGGCGGAGCGACAACTCTTCCCGCAGGGGGTGGGTAGGGCCCTCCCGGGGCGGGGAGGCGTTCGGGGGCCGAGGGAGGAGGAGCCGGCGGGAAGGGGAGGAGAGAGCGGACAGAGAGGAAGAGAAGGAGGACTAGGCCGGGCTGAGGGGGCCGGGGCCGGGAATGGCGACGCTCGGACAGGTGAGGGGCGGGCCAGCGAGACGGGGCGCTTTCCTTTCAGGGCCCGGCTGGAGGTGATCAGGGCGAGAGTGAAGGACTCGTCCACCAGTACGGACAGCTCCCTGTGGCCCCTCCGCGGCGGGATAGCTGGGTACGTATCCCCCCTAGCTGCCCGGGACCCCCGCGGCGCCCTCCTCCGCGCCCCACCGAGGCCGGCAGCATCCCGTCTGCTCCCCGCTTTTTTACACCCCGTTGTTTCTTTTCATCACCCCTCCCAAACTCCCAAAGGCCAGTCCCCCTCATTTTACTCTATGCTCTTAGAAGCCGAGCCCCCACTTTTACTCCCCCCCATTCCAGGGTGCCCCCTCTCATGCCCTCACAGCCCGGGCTCCCCTTCCCATGCCTTCAGAATCCGGGCCCCCTCTTTTTACTCCTCTCAGACCAGGCTCCCCGCTTCTCCCTGTAGCCCCCCATCCCTCCTCCAGGGGCTCCTTCCCCTTGCCCCCCCCAGTCTTCGGGCCTCTTAGATTTGGGGGCCTGGAAGGGGCGTCTTTTCACTGTCGGGGCTGTTTTCTCTCAGTAGCCCCTCCCCCCGCAGAACCATTTCTTTCCCCGAGGTTGCCCCCCCCCCCCCCCCCCCGTGGGAGGGAATGGGGTCATGGATTTTTACCTCCCGCTTTGGGAGCCCAGCCTCGAGCCTCGGGAAGGTCCGTGGTCTCCCCTCCCCCATGGCCGACCCTATTGTGAGGTCAGGGCCAAGTCAAGGCTGGGGATTCCCTGGAAGCCAGGCCGCCCTGCCGGGGCAGCCAGGCCGTAGAAGGTGGCCGCAGTGGCCGGTCCCCCGAGCCCTGTGCTCCTTTCAGAACTAGCTAGGGCAGGGCAGCACAGGATGTAGCTTTGGGCTTTGACACCTAACCCATAAAGGGGCTCATCCATCTAACGTAACCGCTCGTGGAAGCAAACAAGGGGCCTGGCCAGTTCCAACACTGCTCAGCAGTCTGACATCATTTCTTTCCTTCTGGGTAACCCGAAGAGACCATTGACGCGCTGACACCCGCGGAGCTCAAGGTGGGAGGTGGCACGTGGTCCAGATCCTCATTCGCTTCTGCGCCCCTAAAGGTGTTTGGTTGTGTTGTGGCCCCCGCTATCTGTAAAGCCAAAAGGAAGTTTAGAGACCAGTTTGTAAGGGAAGGGCTTTATCAGTCGGCAGGATCAGTTACCACCAGTTCTGGACTCTTGTAAGGCCGTATGGACCTAATTTGGAGGGAGGGGGGAGATGGCGAAGGGACCTTGGAGACAGTCTGCCTTCTCTCCCTTGCATCTTATAGATAAGGAAATTGAATGAAACCCAGAGAGGGACGTGAAGTCTCAGAAGTAGGTAATCAGTAGCGGAACCTAGGATCCAGGCCAGCTCTCCTCTCCGCCAGTGCTAAATGTCTCAGCCCCCGCGTATCCCAGTAACACTCCTTGTGGAATACTTGCCAGATCTTTTATAAGGGGAGGAATCTGTAGATCAGCTAATGATCCTAGGGAATGAGAACTTAACAGAAATCCGGCGCGGGTGTTTGATTTTTGTTTGAGGGGTTGGAGAGAAGAGGGGAGACTTGCTCTGCATCCTTACTCAAATAGCCTAGTTCTTATTGTTGCATCTCCTTTCTTGGAAAAAGGAGGGCGGGGGGTGATTATGTCAGAGAAGGGAAAAAGAAACTTTACTTATCTGTTCCCTATTTTCAACTGTTGAACTTTTTAATATTATATAGAAAAGAAAGACCAATTAAAAAAAACTTTAAAGAGTAGAAACTAAAAGAGTAATGATGTTAATTCCAAGCTCTTTGTGACCTTTTTAAATAGGTTGTGCCTTGGTTTAAAGAGGTTGTTTCTCAGTTGAGGATATTTGAGATACATAGGCCCAGCGCCGCAGAGCAGCAAGTGGCATAGAATCCAAGTCTTGGTTTCTGGTCCTGGGCTCATAGTATATGACGTAATATATGATTATTTTTCTAATTTTAGTTATTTAGGTAGTTTGATAGGTCTCCCTTTATTCTCCTCATGGCATGAAAATATTCAAAGGCAAACTGGAAGGATCTATCAAGCAGGAATAGCTTCATATATGTGCTGGTTGACAGACACTCTGCCTGTGATCTGAGGAACATCCTTGCTAAGTTCAGGTTGGCCTCAGGGTGATGAATTTTGGGTCTTCAGTTGCTCTTGAAGACTTTCTGCCTGATCACTGAGGGACTGCTATATGCTGATGAAGGAGTAGCCACGTCAGAGTTATGGATCCTTGAAATGTACTGTTGGGAAATGTAGCCAAAAACTCAGGCAACTTTTGAAATAGAAAGCTAAAGTAATACCACCATGTAAAGAATAATGTGGAAGATAAGAAATTATTTTAAAATTAATTAATGCATGACAGCTGTTTCTGTTCTGTAAAGACATTCATTATACCGAAGTAGTTAATCGCTCTTCTCATTTTTCGTAGCTCTTGTGGAACTGAACCAAATAAAAGTATGGATATGGGAAATCAACATCCTTCTATTAGTAGGCTTCAGGAAATACAGAAGGAAGTCAAGAGCATTGAACAGCAAGTGATTGGCTTCAGTGGTCTCTCAGATGACAAGAACTACAAGAAGCTGGAGAGGATTCTGACTAAACAACTTTTTGAAATTGACTCTGTAGATACCGAAGGAAAGGGGGATATCCAACAAGCCAGAAAAAGGGCCGCTCAGGACACAGAGCGCCTTCTCAAAGAACTGGAGCAGAATGCAAACCACCCACACCGGATAGAGATAGAGAATATTTTTAAGGAAGCTCAGTCACTTGTCAAGGAAGAAATTGCTCCACTCTGTAGCGGAGATAACCGGGTAACTGATGAGTTTGAAGAAGCTATCCAGGATGTCATACTGAGACTGACGCACGTAAAAACTGGAGGGAAAATCTCTTTGCGGAAAGCAAGATACCACACTCTGACCAGAATATGTGCAGTTCAAGAGATTATTGAGGATTCCATGAAGAGGCAACCTTCCTTGCCACTCTCTGAAGACGCACATCCTTCTGTTGCTAAAATAAACTCTGTTATGTGTGAAGTGAACAAAGCCAGAGGGACTCTTATTGCTCTTTTAATGGGAGTAAACAATAGTGAGACTTGCAAGCACTTGTCCTGTGTGCTTTCAGGACTGATCGCTGATCTGGATGCTTTAGATGTTTGTGGACGCACAGAAATAAGAAATTACAGGAAGGAAGTAGTGGAAGATATCAACAAATTATTGAAATATTTGGATTTAGAAGAAGAAGCAGATTCTACTCATGCATTTGACCTGGGACAGAATCAGTCCATTTTAAAAATAGAGGGGGTCCTCAAGAAAATGAGAGAAGTGAAGAATGAACTTCTTAAAGCACAAAATCCTTCTGATTTATACCTGGGATCAAAGACAGAATTGCAAAGTTTAATTGGACAGTTGGATGAAGTAGACCTTGGGAAGAACCCATGTATCCGAGAAGCAAGAAGAAGAGCTGTAATAGAAGTGCAAACACTTATCACTTTTATTGACTTGAAGGAAGCTCTTGAGAAAAGAAAGCAGGGGGTTGCTGAGGAACACCCATCCCACAAATCCATCTGGAGCGTTCTTGGAAGTTTGTCCGAGATCCAGGGAGAAGTTCTTTCATTTGACGGAAATAGAAGTGATAAGAACTATATACGGCTGGAGGAGCTCCTCACAAAGCAACTGCTGGCCTTAGATGCTGTGGATCCTCAAGGAGAGGAGAAGTGCAAAGCTGCCAGAAAACAAGCTGTGAAGCTTGCACAGAATATTCTCAGCTATCTCGACTTGAAATCAGATGAGTGGGAATACTAAGATATCAGAGGTCACATATTTGATATTGCTTGTTTTGCACTTTATGTAGATTCCTATATATTTATATAGAGCTCTTTCAGTCTACTGAGGCATATATGATTTTAACATGCATATTTCAATACCAGTATTTGTTTATGACCCCTGACTTGAGCAGATTATATCTCTACCATTTTTCACAGTGCAAAAACAGTTGTATTTACAACCCATTAGCATTTCCATTTGGGTTGTATTATCTATATGATGTGTATTTTTATTCTGGAAAAAAATGAGTTGTGTCAGAAGCAGAGTTTGTAGTAATTGATCTATTTTTAAAATGGATAGTGCAAAGGCAAAAAATGCAAATGTTCTGAAATATAGATAGACTTCTTACACAGTACTGGAAATAATTATGAAAATGAGAAATAGATTGATTATTGGCCTGATAAAATTAAGATCCAAACACTAGAGCAGCGCAAAAAGTTTTTAATATGCTAAATAAAAGCAAAAAGGAAAACCAATTTTTAAAATTTAGAAATGTTGATTTGTTTTTCCATTTTACTATTTGTTGTTATTTAAACTATTTTTTCCCTTTTGGTAAGAATTTTATGTTTAGAAAAGTATCTTTTCCCCTGTGCTATGCATGGGGGACGACAAGGGTGGTCAACAAATTATTTCCCTTTTTTGTTATGAAATTATGAAAACTAATAGCAAAAAAGGGAAAAATTACAGATTGAATTGAAGAGGAGTTAAAGCACTTCATACTCTTAAGTTTTCATCTTTTTTTTAAGTTCGTGTTAAATCTGAGTTGAACTCTAGTAAATTTGTATGGATTTGGATTGGCATTTTTTTGGTTAAGTTTTTGATATTTGGGGAGGAAATGGAAAACTTATGGACACTAGAAAATGAGTAACTTGTTATCAATGGCAAGTTATACTAATAGTCAGAAAACTATATATATGCATATACACACACACACACACACACACACACACACACACACACATATATATTCACACACATACATATATATATATAGTATGTAATGGTTTTTTTCTGACAGTCAAGCTTAGTAAATAAACCCAATCTTATTTCACAACAGAGAATTACAACACACAGCCACTGACGTAGATTTGCCTTGACTTGTCATTATAAGAGATTAATTGCCCCTGGGAAAGAGATGCCAGCATTTTGCACACCAAACTAAAAGGAAAACTGCATTGAAATCGTGATGCTGGGTAGTCATTAGGTTGCTGGGGATAATTTTATTTGTATGTGGAAGCTTTTTAAAAACTGAAATAGACATTGAAACAGTTGCAGTGCATGAGGGTTTTCATAAGATTCCCTAAGTATTTTTCTAAATTTGATTTTGTTATCTCCTAACCCAAACAAAAGAATTTCTGAAAAGCTCTTAAGTGCCTTTTTAGCATCTTAAAAGTAGTTTCACCTTTATAGGTTCCCATATTCTATATGGGACAGCCAGACCCATATAACATCCCTCAGAAAATATTAAAGCCTATTAGGGGGTATAGATTGAACCGTTTGTTAATATTTACTTTCAGATGTTTTTGTTGTTTGAATTAGGAAAAAACTGTTGGCAAAGGAAAAATTTTAATAGATAAAAGTACCACTCTAAACAAGTGGTTAGCTTTTTTGTTTCTGGTGATCACAAAAAGGTTGTTGATACCTGTCTGTCTTCGTGCTTCCTTTATTTTTCCGTTTTGTCAACATTATATAATAGGAGCCTGGAAGCCAGCAACAGAAGCAATCTGTGTGTGATAGCTTCTTTGCCCAGCGTTCTCTAGCCCATCATAGTATTGCATTTAGTTTGTGTTTTCACTTTTTTTCCTAAAAACTTGAATATTGTTATATCACTGACTATTTTAATGATCACCTTAAACTTTAAAGAGACTGTACCCTGAACCATAATATTGCCTGTTAATTGAATGTGACATTTTCAACCTCTGAGAAGTAAGATGTGACATAATGATGCATTTAACACCCCAGTTTTATTTTTTTAATTTGGCATTGTGTCTTAAAATAGAGGGATTAGTCAAGATTAAAATATATCCACTAACCTTTAGAATATAACATTTTTTCATGCAATTTTTTTCCCAAACTATTTCCTATGACTTATTAAAGAAACATCTCATTTAAAGTTGCTTAGTATTAGGCACTGTCTCTATGTGGTACTAAATTTGCCAGTTAATTTGAATTGATCACAGGGATATTTTGTCCATCAAAAGTGCCAGATCAACCTTGAGTAATCTAATAGATTGGCTCTTTTGGTGGTTGGGGAAAAACTGATGATCTGTTGGGTCAAAATGTTCAAGCATGCCTTTTGTTTCTTTATTTTAACATATTTCTTGTTGCCAAGGGCCCATTCCTATTGTACTTACTGGTGTAATGAACTCCAGTAACACACAGGTTAGTTTTTCTATTTTACTTATTGGGAACTGGTTTGGGTTGGAATGGAATTTACCGTTTACCGTTTAGCTCATCATACTGTATTTTAATAATTTTTGCATGAAGAAATACTGTAAACTAAGGACAATATACAAGAAAAAAGTATGTCCTGTACTTGTGTTACTCAATAGTCATAAAACATTTATATGTAATATGTAATCTATTTTCATAACTAGAATGGCCAGAGAGTGTTTGTTTTCTTCAGCTTTTTTAGATCTTTTATTCAATAACTAAGTTAAAATGGACCAGACCATAATGAAGTAGTTATTAGAAATAAATATGCCTACCAAATAGAATTTAACGGAAATGCTCTAATTTTGTTAAAGTGATGTGGTACAATATTTTTGTAGTGGCAATACAACATACATTTTGTGTGTTTTGAGAAAAGCGTGAAATAATTTGTGGGATTTTTTCCCACTTGTCATATTGCTTTTCTGCATCTTTGTGCAGGTTTGTGATTGTCTTAAGTTTATTCTGCAAGTTCAGGATTTTCTTAGGAGTCATTTAAGCATTCAAATGACCAGATCTTTCTTTTTTCTTTAAAAAAAAAATCCATTGGGAAATACTTGCCATTGATTGTTAAAATGTATAACTACACCTAAGTATTTCTGCAGTATTTGTTTCCTACCCCCTCTTGACTGTATAAAAAATGTAATAGTGTGTCAAGATAGTTTAAAATTGTTTTGAATTATACATATTCACATGTGCTTAATTGCTAATGAAATAAAATCTCTTAGCTTATCTTTGAATGGAGGAAGGGCATAAGCTTATCCAAGGTGTGTGTTTTTTGTTTTGATAAATAGCTGTGTTTAAAAATTTTTGTTAAACATGATTACCCTCATCAATAGTGATTCTTCAGTTAAAAAAATGTTTTGGAAACAAAGATCCTTTTTAGTGAAGTTGATTCAAGTGGGGAAGGAGTTGGGAGACCCACAAAGGATGTAATGGTGCAAGCCTGTTATAACTGAACTTCATTCTCTGAGATTGGAGAAGATCCTTCCTCAGCCAAAATCATATTCTTTGTCTTGGATAGGGTTGGTGACAGGTGTTATTCTAAGAGAAAAGTAGGCATATACTTTGGCAAAGAGGGATTCCTAGATTCTACCATTCTCAATCAAGTTTGTGACATTTAAAGTAGCATTGATATGCATCCTCTTCACAAATGGAGGTATGACTATTTTGTCTGTGTTCTCTTGAGTATATTTGAGATTCTTTGTATCCTTGAACTATCCAAGTGTGGTACTTAGCATACTAAGTATATAAAATTGGAGGGCTGGATATATGTTTGCAGATATCTGCATCTAATCAGCATTTTTATTGCTAGCTTTAAGTGATTTCCTGGTGGTTGTTTTTTTTTCCCTCCTCTCTGTTTTCCAGGTGACTCAGACCAGAAAAACAAGGGCAGCTTGTTCAGCCATGCAAATTTAGAATGGGCCCAGGAACCAAAAGAAATTAGTACAGGTGGAAAATGAAGTCATTCTTTGTGAAGAGTTAAGAATTTTAATAAAAATGGAAAATTTTACTCCCCCCAACCCCTATGCTGCTTTGAGGCTGTTGAGACTTGTGACCTAATTTAGATCATAGTATGTAAAGCTAGAAGGAACCCTAGAAATCTTCTCTTCCAAACCCTCACTGTAATGTTGATCAATTCAACAAAGATTTGAGTGCTTAATTTATGCATGGTTTAGGAGTCCAAAGAATGACACTTCAAGGAATATAGATAGAAAAGTCATGTATTTTCAAACAGGTATATAATACAAGAAAAGAGGGTATCTTGGATTAGTTATAAATTGTTTTTTAGTCTTTATTCTGAGTGTCACTCTTTAGCCCAGGATTTCTTATCTTTTTTTGTCGCATGGACCCTTTCGGCAGTCTGATGAAGCCTGTGGGACCCTTTCTAGAATAATGTTTTTAAGTGCAAAAAATAAAACTATGTAGTATTACCAAGAAAATAAATTCTATTGAAATGGTTGTCAAAAAATTGTTTTTAAGTTTGCCGGCCCTAGGTTGATAGCCACTGCCCTAGTAGCCCATTGTCTTTATAGCTCTCACTTAAAATAATCTGTCCTTTTAAGTTGGAGAGCTAGTTAGGATTACAATATATCAATAAGGGTCTCTCAAAATACTTACTCGATGTATCTGGTTGCTCCATGGTGGGTATAGGAGAACAAAAGCAATGGTATCTAGATCTTGTTACTCATATTGAAAAGCATTCATTAAGCCATATTTTAAAATATCTTGGAATAAAAATCTACTAAAAATCCTGTAGTGCTTTATTATGGTGTAGAAGTAACCTAAAATACAAGCTCCATCAGCTCCTGCTAAACTGAAGAGGTTTAAAGTAGTCCAGCGATAGACAATATCTGGCTTCTGAGCAATGACCAGCTTATTCCAAAGAGGCTCAACGCCAGAATATGGATCTTTTTTGGCTACAAATCATTAAACTTAAGCATAGAAGGGACTGCAAGCAATCAGATGAAATTACAGTCTTGAAGCATGCTAGGAAAAAAGATTGTTTTAAAATTTTACATATTACTCTAAAAATATCTAGAATACCAAATTTGAACCAAAAAGTACCCCTCAACACTGTCACACCTACAATCCTTTTGCCCTTGAGAATTAGTATGTAGTTTTTCTTGTATCATTTTAGGGGACTCCAAAAGCCTTTTATTTTCTCTCCCCAGTTTTTACGTGGCTTCTAGAGGGACTGGCCAAATTGCTCTAATGATGTTGACATATTAAAGGCATCAGTGTCTCACCTGTCTAGAGAGCTTGGCCTTAGCCCCTGACTGCTAGTCTATATTTATTTTGATTATGAAACGGACAGATGCAGCTCAACACATAATGGCTATGGTGTGATACATTTTTCACACCTTTGGGAGGTTAGTTTTGGTCTGTAAGCACGAGATCATCCACTGTTTGATTTTGAAACACACAAGCCTGTATGTATCTAGATAGTGTTCTGCCACGACTATAGGCTATAACTTGAAGACTTAACCTGATACTTCCCTCATGTTTATACAGCACTTTAAGCACTTTTCTTTACTCAACATAACTCTAGTACAAAGGTTATCTCCATTTTACAGATGATGAAACAAGCACTGAAGTTGTGACTCACCGTTGTTCACACACAGCTAGTAAGAGCTGTGATGCAAACCTAGGATTCTTCACTCCAAGTTCAACATTCTGCTGTACCCCATTGCATCCCATGTGATGTAGGACATAATCTCAAAGTTGAAAAGACTTCAGAGGCCATTTAGTACAACCCATACTTGAATAGGAATACCCATTCATCTAGCCTCAGCGGGAAGACCTCTAGCAATTGGGATCCCACTCTTAACAAGAGCTGTTCAAAAGTGGTAAGGCTGCCAAAGTGGTAATGTGTTTTATTATATTGAGCCTAAATCTGCCTCCCTGTAACTACTGCTCTCCATCTGTAAAATGGGGGGTGGGGGTGGGGAGAGGGGAACTCGATCTGTAATATGTTCTTTGGGTCTAAATCCTATCCTGTAAAATGAGACAGTTACAGAATGTTAGAACTGAAAAGAGATCTTAGAGATCATTCAGTCTAGCCCCAGTTTTACAGCTGAGAAAAACTAAGGCCCCAAAAGGGAAAGTAATGTCTCCTAACCTTAACCCTGAATTGCTTAACAGACGTTTTGTTTGTTTCCTGGTCAAAATCCTTCAAAAAGGATTGAAAAGATTTGAAAACATGCGTTTATTGAGCAAAGTACTGCCCCTAATCTCATGGAACTTATACTCTATAGTAAGAGAATGAGGCATAAACATAGGTGACTGATTATACACATAACATTACATGATTAAGCGCTACATCGGTCATTGTATATCAGAAGGATTCAGGTAATACTTTATGGAAAAGCCTTGAAAGCAGCCAAGCAACTCATTATTATGCCTCATTTTCCTCCATCAAATTCAATTCACCAACCGCTGATTAAATGCCAACTTTGTGTAAAGTACTGTACTTAGCACTGATGCTACAAATATGTTGTACAAGCCTGGCTTTAATGGTTACATCCTACACAAACCACGATAGGAGATGGTAGGCAAGAGGCAATGAGAAATTTGAGGTGAGAGACCACCTTCCTCTAGAAGGTGAGAGAGATTCAGGAAGGAGATAATACCTTAAAGGAAGGAACTTCAGCCGAAGGAAAAGTAGGAAAAGAGGTCTATCTAGGTAGGCACTATGGTTAGTAAAGACATGGAGAAAAGAGCCAGGCACAATGGGACAAAGGATCTCAAGAGTAGTTCAGTTGACTGGAATTCACAGTGTTTGAAGGGGAATGGTGTAAGACTGAACAGGTGAGTAGAGCCAGATTATGGACCATCTTGAATACCAGAGTCGGGTTTATATAGTGTATAGTGGGGAACTACTGAAGGTTTTTGAGTAAATGATATCAAGATCAGAACTATGCATTATTAGGAGGCTTATTCAGGCATTTATTTGTAGAATGGAGGGACTGGAGGCAGGAAAACTACTTAGGGAAGCCTGTTGCAGTAATCCAAGAGAGAAGTGATGGGGCTCTGAATTACAGTAATGGTAGTGAATGGAGAGCCAAAGGGGGAGAGCTCACAATTTGGACTGATGGCTGGGAGTAAGAACAGGGCAGAATCAAAGATGATTAAACTTTGTAGCCATCAGCACAACAAGCTATAGGGAGGACAGGTTGAGAGCATTGGACTTAATTGTCTTTACAATCCTTTCTAGCTTTGACATCCTGTGAATCTCAAAACTGTAGGTTTTCCTCTTTGGAAGAGTATGCTGGGGTGACAGGGAATGAGATCTCTTGTTACACATCTGGTCTGTTACTAGTGTGATAAAAATTGAAGATGTGTGTTCCTTAGTCATGAAACCTTGAAATTACCTTTGATAAGAGTGATATTAGTTACTAGACTTGCAGTAACAAGACCTGAGTTTCTAGCTTAGCTCTGCTATTTTATGTGTGACATTGGACAAGTAATTTAAACCTTCTGGGCTCAGTTTCTTTATCTATAAAATGAGAGCATTGGAACAGATTATCCCTAAACTCCCTCCAGACCCTAAATGTATGATTGCTTTTCTCTGCTGAGGTTTACAAAGCTTCAGTTATTTAAAATAAGAACTATCTTGCACTAGAGTATAGGATACACTCACTTTTAGACCCAAGTCCCTCTGACTCCCAAGTCTAAGCATACCTCAAGGCCTCAAAAATGGGCTACATTATCCCACCTGGAGGAAGAGGAATCAATGAGTTGCTTCTTTAGCTTTAGGCCCTTTTTTTCTCTTTTTTTGGGGGGGGAGAAGACAGGGCAATTGGGGTTAAGTGACTTGCCCAAGGTCACGCAGCTAGTACATGTTTGAGGTCAAATTTGAACTCGAGTCCTCCTGACTCTAGGGCTGGTGCTTTACTCACTGCCCCACTTGGCTGCCTCTTTAGGCCCTTTTCTACCAAGAATTAGGAGTTAAGAATAATATTAACAGTCCCATGAACCACAAAGAATATATCTCTTTGTGACTTCCTTTCTCAAAAGAGTATAAGCATTCATGGAATAAGAGGGGTGGGGGGGAAACTAGTGTAATTGGCAAGTACCTCACTCCTAAAAATATATATATTTATTTAGTATTTTATTTTTCCCCAGTTACATGCAAAAATAATTTTTAGCCTTTGTTTTTAAAACTGAGTTCCTGATTCTCTTCCTTCCTCCCTCCACACCCCTTCCTCACTGAAAAGAAATGCAGTTTGATATAGGTTATACATGTGTAGTCATGCAAAGCATATCCATAATAGTCGTGTTGTGAAAGAAAACACAGACAAAAAAAAAAACCTCAAGAAAAATAAAATTAAAAAAATATACTTCAATCTGTATTCAGACACCATCAGTTCTTTCTTGGGGAATGGATAGCGTTTTTCATCCTAAGTCCTTCAGAGTTGTCTTAGATCATTGTATTGCGAGAATAGCTAAGTCATTCACAGCTAATCGTCTTACAATATTGCTGTTACTTTGTTACACAGTACAGTTCACTTTGCGTCAGCTCGTGCAAGTCTTTCCAGGTTTTTCTGAGAGCATCCTGGTCAACATTTCTTACAGTACAATAGCATTCCATCATAATCACATACCACAGCTTGTTCAGCCATTCCCCAATTGATGGGCATTCCTTCAATTTCTAATTCTTTGCCACCAGAAAAGAAGTGCTATAAATATTTTTGTATATATAGGAGTGACCTCACTTTTTCATAGTCTTTTGCCTGTTACAAAGTAAGTCAGCCTTTTAAAATTTTAACTTTATTGGAGGGAGAAAGAGAATAAACATTTATTAAATGCTTACTATGTGCTGGCACTAAAGTGCCAAACACTTCATATTGTCTTTTGATCCTGACAATAACTCTATGAGGTCGGTACTATCGTAATTCCCATTTTAAGGCTGAGGAAACTGAGGGAGACAGGTTAAGTGATTTGCCCAGGGTCACACAGGAAGTATCTGAGGCAATCTACTAGATCTGAACTTGGGTCTTCCTGACACCAAGCCCAGCACTCTATTCACTGTGCCTCCTAACTTCTGTTGATACCTTTTGTTTTTATATCATTTTCATTTCCAAATATATCCTTCCTCACTTCCCTACACTCTGAGGCATCCCCAGCAACAATTAAAAGGAGACTACTAGGATTTGTACAGCACTTTTCCTAATAGAAACCCAGTGAGATAGATCACATAAGTAAGTATTGCTACCCTGTAGCAATTGAATTGTATTGGTCCAAAGCTGTAGCTATGCAGGTAGCAAGCCAATTCATAGCTGTTGTCCTTATGCCAGCTCTGCTTCCAGCTGCTCCACCTGCTCACTCCAGAATAGGTCATGTCCTTCACCAAGTACTTCCTGACCTGGCATTGCCACCTATGCTTCCCAAACTCTGTGGTGGCCTCCATCGAGAAAGTCACAGCCTGCAAGGAAACACATTGCTGCTAATTAGTAGTACAAAGGCAGAGTGTAGTCAGAATTCCAAAGGGACGAGGGGTGCTTTCCTTCTGGTAGGGTGAACTTTTCAAATGTCATCAAATATTTCCCTACCCAGGCCCTTAACTTTGCCTTGAAGGATAAATACAACCAGACATTTGTGGGAGGGGTAAATAAGTGAACACAGTTTGGGAGGTATTTTGCCAGTAATCTTGCCTCTGCTGGTATAGCTGGAGTCACTTATCTGCTTTGTCTACCCCCTGGATTTTGCCAGAACCTTCTTGGCAGCTGATGTGGAGAAGACTGGTACTAGGAGAGAATGCAAAGCCTAGAAGCTGCCATTTGAAAAATCACCAAGTCTGATGGAAGCTGGGACTTGTTTGTATCAACATTTCCATGTCTCAGTGCTTACTACATATAGAGCAACCTACTTTGGAATCTGATAGAGCACAAGGCACGCCCCCAGATCCTGAGAAGGTGATTAAACGATCCTATCCTTTGGTGGGGATGCTCCAGTGCTCTCATTTTATAGGTGAAGAACCTGAGACCCAGACAGGTTGTCCAGAGACTTGTCCAGTGTCACACAGGAAATAGAAGAGCTGAGACCCAGGTCTCCGTACTCCCTTACATGGCAAATGGTGATGTAATCTGGGTGCAAAGGAGCTGATGTCATGTACAATGGGACAATTGACTTGTGGATTAAGATTGCTAAAGATGAAGGTGGCCAAACTTTCTTGAAGGGCGTCTGGTCCAGTGTTCTTGGAGGCATAGGCAGAGCTTTCATGCTGGTCCTACATGATGGATTGAATTGAAGAAAGGCATTGAGGTACATCTTAACTGAAAATGGAAACTGAGAAATGTACCAGACCACATTTGGATTAGAATATCCAAGGAAAAAAAGCTACAGTGAGTTACCTTTCCAGTCCAGGTCAGCAAAGGGAGAGAGAGAGGTCTATGGATGCTAGGGGCAGGGTCTAATGTAGAAGCCTGGGTGGGACATTCCAACAGAAAATACTGAAAAGATGTGTACCAGGGCAAGAAGTCCCAGAGTTAGCACAGAAGAGACTGATGCCATGCAGGAAACAGTAATAGGTTCCAACTAGAAATTCCATCCTTTATCAGCTGCCGTTGGGACGCAGATCAATTGTAGACCGAAGAGAGGACCCGCACATAGGAGTTAGCTGTTAAGCACTTATCAAGTACCTACTATGTGCAAGGCACTGTGCTAAACACTGGGGATGTAAAAAGACAACAAGAAGCAGTCCTTTCCCTCAAGGAATTCACAATCTAATGGTAGTCCAGGGCCTAGGCTGTGTGCTATGTATCAAATGAGATAATATTTGTATAGCACAGGGCCTGTCAAATGGGAGGCACTTAATAAATGCCTGTGCCCTTTCCCTTCCCTTCTCCCCTAGAGTCGCAAGACCTGGTCTTGAGTCCTGTTTTTCCCACTTATTATCCATAAGCAAATTATTTTCCTTCCCTGAAACTCTTATGTTTAAAGCCCTTTATAATCTGACTTCCCTCCACCTTTCCAGTTTCCTTACATCTTACACAGTACCACATTCCCTTTAACATAGTGATATTGGCCTCCTTACTATTTCTCACACAAGCCACTCTTATCAGGAGATCTCCAGGCATCTTCACTGGCTTTCCCCCATGCATGGAATATTCTCCCTCCCCATCTCCACCTCTTGGTTACCCTGACTTCCTTCAAGTCCCAGCTAAAATCCTACCTTCTACAGGAAATCTTTCCTGATTCCTTTCAATTCTAGTGCCTTCCCTCTGTTGATTATTTACAATTTATCCTGTATATAGATTGTTTGTACATAGTAATTTGCATTACCTCCCTTCATTAGATTGTGAGCTCCTTGAGAGCACGGACTGTCTTTTAACTTTCTTTGTACCTCCAGTGCTTAACACAGTGCCAGGCACATAGTAGGTACTTAATAAATGTATATTAACTGACTGTACTGATCAAGGAGCAAGTATAGGAACAAGCAACAGCTGTATCACCTTGACCCCAAAAGTGCAATGGAATCTCAGATCCATCCTCCAGTCCAATCTGAAGCCTGCGGCAGAATAACCGGGGCAAGAAGCCCGTAAGGAAGCCCACAGTTCTATCACACTGAACCTGCAGAACTTTTCTAGGGTGGTTGATAGTGACTGAGTCTAAAAGAAGTCTACTGGAGCTTCAACCAGAGGTAAGCCCACAGTTGTGTTGCTCAAAGTCAAACTCAAAAGCTTACAGAGCCTTGATTGGGAGGGTGGCAGTCAGACTGCCCTGCATTAGATCACAGATCACTGAAAGCTTGAAAGTCCCCAGCTTGAACTGTTGTTGAGATTCTGAAATAAGACAACACTCCATACCTTGAGAAAACAGACATAGGATCCAAAAAAACACAAAACAGGAACAAGCACACACCAGTCATTCCCTCCAGAAGCACGTAGAGCCTGGACCTAACACAAAGTCCAAAGTCAGGAAGGATAACTGGGAAAATGAGTAAACAAAAATAATCTGGTGGAGCCAAGACAGCAATTTAAGGGCAGCCATCCAGTTGAATTCTCCCAACTTTAACAACTCAAACAACTTTAAAATAACAAATCAAATTTTGGAGTGGCAGAGCCAATGAACAGTCAGGGTGAGACATTTTTCTAGCCTAAGAAAACTAGAGGTTGGTAGAAGTCTATGACACCAGGGTAGAGGCCTGTCCAAAGCCCACACAGATGGCAGGGGCAACAGTGAGAGGGCCGGATAACTGGTCAGAAAGAGATTGTAGGGGACACTTTGCTGGGACTGGATACAGGTGGCACTGATTGGCAATCCTTTGCCCACACATAGTTCTAGGACAGAGTTATAAGAGAGCAGGGGCCCTGGTTACAATTCTAACATATAGAGGAGTGCTATCATGGGCAGCTTTAGGATTCCAAGGCCCCTCCCTTGGTAAAGACCAGAAGTGCAGATGAGGAGAGCAGTGACCATACCTCTCCCAAGATCACACCACCTTGGAAGCACCAAAATCTTGCAGATCCCCAGAACTAGCTCTGAAAACAGTAGCACAAAAAAGTCTGAAGCTTGGAATGGTTCTTCACCATGTCCAGGTGAGCAGAGCCCAACTTTAACATAAAGTTCAAAATCAAGAAGCTGGCTGAAAAAAATGAGCAAACAACCACAAAAAAAGAGTCTACTACTGTGACAGGCAATACCAAGACATAAGCTTAAAAGAAGACAACAATGTGAAAATAGTTACCAAAAAAACCTCAAAGAAAAATGCTAATTGAACCCAAGCCCAACAAGAATTCCTGGAAGAGTTAAACAAGAGAGATAGAGGAAAAAAATCAGAAATGAGAGTGGTGCAAGAAAATTATGAAAAGAAAATTGCCAGCCTGGTAAAAGAGTCACAAAAATTCATTGAAGAATTACTTAAAAAGCAGAATCAGGCAAGTGGAAGCTAATGACTATGAAACATCAAGAAACAAAAAAAAAAAAGCAAAGTCAAAAGAATGAAAAAATAGAAGAAAATTTGAAATTTCTCATCAGGAAAACAATGGACTGGAAAACAGATCAAGGAGAGATCATCTAAGAATTGGACTACCTAAAAGCCATGGTTAAAGAAAAAAACCTCTGCATTATATCTCTAAAAATTATAAAGGAAAATTGCCCCAATATCTTAGAGCCAGAGGGTAAAATAGAAATTAAAAGAATCCACTGATCACTTCCTGAAAAAGATCCTAAAATGAAACCTCTCAGGTATATTAGAGCCACATTCCAGAGCTCCCGGGTCAAGAAGAAAATACTTTAAACAGCCAGAAGAAACCATTCAACTACTGTGGACCCACAGTCAGGATCACACAAGATTTAGCAACTTCCACACTAAATGAGTGGGGAGCTTGAAATATGATACTCTGGAAGGCAAATCATTTAGGATTACAACCAAGAATCACCTACCCAGCAAAACCCAGTATAGTTTTTTGGGGTGGGGGGGGGGAGGATATTTAATGAAATAGAGGACTTTTAAACATTCCTGATGAAAAGACTAGAGCTGAATAGAAAATTTGACGTTCAAACGCAGGACTCAAGCATAAAAAGGCAAACGTGAAAGAGGAATTCAATATCATCAGGAATTCAATAAAGTTAAACTGTTTATATTCCTATATGGGAAGATGATACATGTAACTCCCAAGACCTTTTTCATTATTAGGGCCATTAAAAAGAGTTTACATAGAGGGTGTGGGTGTGTTGACTTTGTTGGAATAATCTAAAAAAAAAAAAAAGGAGAGAAGGGGGAAGGAAGAGCTAGACTAGGTAGAATTTTCTCACATAAAAGAGGCATACAAGTAAGAACTTTTACAATGGCGGATAAAATGGGGGAGGATGACAGTGCTCAAAATTCATGATTGGTTCAAAGAGGAAAGAATATATACACACTTAGTTGTGTATAGAAATGTAACCTACCCAATAGGGAAATAGGAGGGGAATGAGGTAAGAGGGGTGTGTGTGATAAAAGGGAAGGTGGATTAAGGCAGGTAGTGGTTAGAAGTAAAATAGACTTTTGATGAGGGACAGTATAAAAAAAGAGGATGAAAGAAAAAACAGAAGAAAATGGGATGGAGGGAAATACACAGTAATCATAATTGTGAATGTGAATGGGATGAGTTCACTCATAAAATGTAATCAGAATGGGTTAGAAATTAGAATCTAGCCATACGTTATTTATAAGAGACATTTGAAACATACAGAGTTAAAGAGCTGGTACAGAATCTAATATGCTTCTGAGAAGTAAAGGTAAGACTAGCAATCATGATCTCAGACAAAGCAAAAGCAAAAGCAAAAATAAACTTAATTAAAAGAGATAATCAGGGAAACTACATTTTGCTAAAAGGTACCATAGACAATGAAGTAATATCAAAACTTTTTATGGCAAACTATATAGAACTGAATCAAATTCATAAAAATAAGAGCCATTCCCCAATTGATAAATGGTCAAAGGATACAAACAGACAGTTTTCAGAAGAAATCAAAGTTATCTAAAGTCACATGAAAGAAAATGCTATAAATCACTATCGATTAGAGAAAGACAAATTAAAACAACTCAGGTACCACTTCATAGTTATCAGAAATGACAAATGCTGGAGGGGATCAGGAAAAATAGGTACGGTGATGGAACTATTGGTGGAGTTGTGAACTGGTCCAACTGTTCTGGGGAACAATTTGAAACTATGCCCAAAGGGCTATAAAACTGCACATACCATTTGACACAGCAATATACTACTAGGTCGATCTCCCAAAGAGTTCAAAGGAAAAGGATTGATATGTACAAAAATATTTGTAGCAACTCTTTTTGTGGTGGCAAAGAATTAGAAATTGAGAGGATGCCTATCAACTGGGGAATGACTGAACAAGTTGCAGCATATGATTGTGATAGAATGCTACTGTCTTGTAAGAAATGACAAGTGGGGTGGTTTCAGAAAAACATGGCAGGGCCTGTATAAACACCGATGTGAAGTGAAATGAGCAGAATTGGGAGATCATTGTGCACAGTAACAGCAATGTTGAATTGATCAACTGTGAAAGACTTAGCTACGCTGATCTAGGACAGCTCCAAAGGACGCATGTTGAAAAAATGTTATCCACCTCCAGAGAGGGAACTGATGGACTCTGAGTAAAAGCCGAAGTATAATTTTCTCACTTTATATTTCTTGCTTCTTAAACAATCATGGCTAATATGAAAATGCATGATTTCATATGTATAATTGATATCATATTGATTGTCTTCTCAGTGGGTGTGGGAGGGACTGTGAGGGAGGGAGAGAATTTGCAACTCAAATTTTAAAAAGAAAAATGTTTAAAATAAACAATTTTTTTAAAACCCCACCATAAAGAGTTATTATGGTGATGATGAAACTCAAGACAAGTCCAGAAGAGAATTACTCCAAAACATCTAAAACAAAAGCTTTAAAGAAAAAAAAGAACACCAGCATTCAACTAGAATTCCTGGAAGATATGAAGCAAGAGTTTTTCTTAAAAAGAACTAAAAATGATTTTATCAATGAAATGAGAGTGCTAGAGCAGTGGTGTCAAACTTAAATTGAAACAGGGGCCACTACTCCATACATAAGGATCTCTGTGGATTACATATTGACTTGATTATAAAATGTAATGTTATCTATGTTTTATTCTATTTTTATCTAATTTTATTGAAAGTAACACAAACATAGGAATCAAATAAAACATAAAAAGGTAAATATGAGCAAGTAATCATAAGGGATTTAACAAAGATAAAATGTTTACATTCTAACATGGAGAGAGGATGCATGTATCTCCTCAGAATCCTGTCTTCATCAAGGAATATCTAATAAGGCAGAGGCTGAGGAGTGTTTTTTTTTTTAATGTTCTTGAAAGGAAAGCCTCTCTTTCCTAAGGGATGTGGGAGAAGGGGAGAGGAAGAGTGAATGTGCAAATAGAAGATTATACAAATGAGGAAAGAATCGGGAGGGAGGGAACAACTAGTTAAAGGAAGGAAAAATATAGACACAGTTGGATGCAGAAATGCATTTCACTCAGCAGGGAAACAGTAGGGAAAACGGAAAAGAGTAAGATTAATGGTAAATTAGTGGAGGGATTAGTCCTAAGTAAAACAAACTCCTACCATGTTGGGTGGATCTGGAAGAGGAGTTCAAGAAAAAAGATAGAAAGGATAAGAAAATGAGACTGGGCTTTGGTTGAGGGAAAGCAAAGAGGCAGAGAGTAGAAGATTGCATCAAACCTAAAGCCCAGGTGCTAAGCACACTCCTCTCACGATTCTCTTCTTTATAAAGATTTTGATTGACTACAATGACCAACCAGATTCCAGAGGACTCAGAATGCTACCATCTATGCTACCCGACTCCTGACACAGAGGTGATAGTCTTAGGGTGCACATTGACACATGTTTTCCATATTTTACATTTTCCAAATATAATGGCTGATCAAATAATCAATAAACATTTATTAAGTGCCTACCAGACATTGTGCAAAGTACTGGGATTGCAAAAAGAGGCAAAAGAAAGTTGCAGCCTGCAGGGAATGTACAATTTAATGGGGGAGGCAATATACAAGCAAATATATGCAAAGTGAGTTATATATAGGATAAATAGGAAATAATTAACAGAGGGAAGGTACTAGGAGAGTGGTTGGGGAGGTAGAAGATGAGATTTTAGTTGGGACCTAAAGGAAGCCACAGAAGTCTAAAGCACAATGTTCTAGGCATAAGGGACAGCCAAAGAAAATGCCCCAAGCCAAGAGATGGACTATGCATGTTTGTACATGGGTTTTGTTTTTATTTCAATGGGAAAAGTGGGGGAGGCGGGAGAGAAGTGGATTTTCATTAATTGAAAAAAAATTATGTGTGTGTTTGCACACATACATACACATATTTAAGAGCATTAGGTTTGGATTCAAGAGACCTGGGTTCAAATTCTGAGTCATTTCATTACTCTAAATTCTTTCTGTAAAATGAGAGGGGTGAGCTCCATAACTTCTATTGTCCTTTCTAGATCTAAATCTATGATCCCATGATCTGTTACCTCTAAGACTGTCTCCAAGTGCTCTTCTAGTTCCGAAGCCTATGAGGAACACAGCTCCTCTCTCCAGGGATGCTTTCTCAAGGTCACACAGATAGCATCAGAGGGACCACAGCCCAGGTCTCCTGACCGTGCAGCAGATGGGATGGGTGGGGATTATTGTTCTAATTTCTGATAATAATAGGCTACTGCCTGACTTAGCAGCACATGTTTGACATGTTTTATTTTCAGAAACCTTGGCCTGAAAGTTATGGAGTTACTATATCTTGCATCCAATTCATCCTCCTCTCTTTCTCTTGTCAAGGAGCTGGAGACAAGTGTGGATATCCGAGTTGGGTGAGATCCCTTTTGTTTTTGTCATTCCCTAGCATAACTTTGGTCAGCCAAATGATGCAGTGGATAGAGCACTGGGCCTGAAGTCAGGAAGGCCTGAGTTCAAATGTGACCACAGGCACTTACTAGCTGTGTGACCCTGGGCAAGTCACTTAACCCTGTTGGCCTTAGTTTCTCATCTGGGAAATGAGCTGGAGAAGGAAATGGCAAATCTCTCCAGTATTTCTGCCAAGAAAATCCCAAATGGGGTCATGAAGAGTCTGAAATGACTGAACAACTAATAACTTTAAACCTTCCCCAAGAGAGCCTAATGCTGGATGACAAAGCAGAGCCTAGAGTGTAGGTGAACTTCTTTAGAATAAGAGGTGGGTCTTTCATAGGCCTAGAGCAAAGTGAGTGTGAGAAGAAACGGGGGATAATGGGAAAAGCATCAATATTTGTTGTGTTGTGGCGTGTTATAGTCTCACCTCTGATATTTATTAGCTGTGGGACCATGAGCAGGTCACTTAACCTTAATGAACTTTTTCATTTTTGTCATCTATAAACTAAAGATGCCCTATGTACTTCAAAGGACAGTGATGAAGAAAGTAACTTTGTAAACCTTAAATCACTGTAGAGTTGTAAGCTATTTATTATTTTTTTTTGCACCTTAACTTGCCTTTTCTTTTATTTTTTTAATAAGTTAATTTATTTATTTTTAGTTTTCAACATTCACTTCCAGAAGTTTTAAATTTTCTCCCCACTCCCCAGGACAGCATGCAATCCAATATGGGCTCTACATACACATTCCTATTAAACATTTTCACATTAGTCATGTTGTATGTGCTATTTATTATTTCTGAATGCTTACAACTGAATTAAGTATTTTTATTGGGTGCCTACTCTGTGCTTTAATTAATATTAATTACTATGAATATTCATAATTAGTGACCTTTTTGCTTTTGTTTTCCAAGGGTAGGGGGTGGGGAGGAACGTTAGACTTGGAAAGTGATGAGGGAATAAACATTTCTATAGCACCCAATGTGTGTCAGGCACCGTGCTAAACATTTTGGTAACTATCGTCTCATTTGATCCTCACAAAGTCTGGCTCGGTATTCACCTAGCTGGAAGAGGACACAGAAACAACCGCCGCACAATACGGCATGTCCCTAAAGTCTGGACACATAGGCCGAAATGCAATGACTGAAATTTTCAACATTTTATTTAACTGGAATATTAACAAATAACATCTTCAACTTCAAGTAACATCATATGATTTCATATTCATATTCCAAGAGTGAATGTACTAAAGTTGACGGCCATGTGGAGTTCTTGCATTGAGTTCACATGAATCTTGCAAAGCGCATCAACCTTTGCATCACAAATGATGGAAATCATATTGAAGATGTTGTTTGTTAATATTCCAGTTAAATAAAATGTTGTTGAAAATTTCAATCTCTTCATTTCTTGAAAATATGCATTTTGGCCTATGTGTCCAGACTTTAGGAACACCCTGTATACCCTGTTTACCTGGCACAGGTGCTAAGGACTTGAGTGGGCTGTAGGCAGGATTATGTTGGTTTAAGAACAGAGGGTTCCTCCCATCTGGCAGAGAAACTCCTTGCATGACGGTGGTGATGTGGGTCAGATAACCAGTACTGTTCTTCAGTCGCTTTTCAGTCATGTCTGAGTCTTAGTGACCCCATTTGGGGTTTTCTTGGCAAAGATGCTGGAGTGGTTTGCCATTTCCTTCTCCAGCTTATTTCATAGATGAGGAAGCTGAGGCAAACAGAGTTAAGTGACTTGCCCAAGATCACATAGCTAGTAAGTGTTTGAAGTCAAATTTGAACTCGGGTCTTCCTGACTCCAGGTCCAACGTGCCATCCATCCACTGCTCCACCTAGCCGCCCGGATGACCAGAAGAGTACCTTCTAAGTCTCGAATTCTCTGATAAATCAGCTTGCTTTCTTGCAGATAGGACTATGAAGAACATGTGAAACTCCCAAGGATGAACCCAAGCCTCAGAGAAAAAGTAGAAATTGAGAGGTACTGAAGAAAAAATTATTCTGTCTAGAGTCCTATGTGACAGGACAGGGGCATTTAAAGCTACCCTACCTTCCCCTTGCCTTCCCTCACTGAGCCACTTCACCCCACCCTACCCCAAAGCCTTTCAATTCCCTTAATATTAGTACTGTTTGCCACACCAGCCATGCCTGCAATAATTCATCATAGTATTATTAGGAAATAATTCAAAATAGTCTTCATTATCCATGAACACAGTATTCCCATAGGGAGAAGCCTCTTGAGAGATAGATCAGTAATTAGACCTGCTTGAGAAGGAAAATGAATTTCAATGGGCCTCTGCCTCCATTGTCTATAATGTGTACACTGGTCTGTGCATCACATATAGTGCGGTGAAATCTTGGAGGTAGATTCCTCCAGGGCCTTCCTGCCCACGCAGATTGTTAACATCTGCACCTGTTAAACAGACTGTATAGCAGATGTTTTTGCGGCACCTTCCAGCTGTTAACAGGTTTCTCTACCATAGAGCTCACTTTTTCTTTGTTACTGAAGGAAGAGAAACGACTTGAGTTCAAGGTTTACGAAGTCCTGTACTCACAACCACCTATTTGTTAAGCAGTGAGAAGATTATCATCCCCATTTTATAGATGGGAAACTGAGACTGGTAGGGTCACACAATTAGTAAATGTTGGAACCAAGATTTGAACATAGGTCTCTCCCAACTCCAAGTCTAGCCCCCATGTCACTATGCCATATTGTTTCTCAGGCTAGCAGAATGACTCCCAGCCCTGGATCAAATTTCTTAGAGGTCTCGCTTTGCCTGGACCTCTGCTTTCGTTTATTTTACCCTCCCTTGTGTGATAGGTATTTGTCTATTTGACCTTCCTACTATGGGCTTCTTGGGTCCAGTGCCTGTGTTATGTCTAATTGGTGTCCTGATTGCCTATCATAGTACCTGATACATAGTAGATGCTTTTAAAATGTGCATGAATTGTATTGAGCAAAATTGAGTTGACCTGGTTATGTTGAGGGTGTATTCCCCACAGAGCTGTCTTCTGATCCCATCTGAACATTCTGTTCAGTTTCACAAACCACATATTAGGAAGGATATTGACAAACTGGAGTTGGTCCAGGGGATGGTGCCCCAGAATGGGAGAAACATTCCATACCAGGATTGATTGAAGGAATTGGAGGTGTTTACCCCTGGAGGAGAGAAGACTTTCAAGGAACATGACAGGTTTCTTCAAGTATTTGAAGGATTGTCATGTGAAAGAGGAATTGGACTTGTTATGCAAGGAGTGGTGGGTGGAAGTTGTAGAGGCAGATCTGGGCTTAAGTTGGAAGGAAAAACTTCCCAACAAATGAAATTGTCCAAAAGTGAAATGAGCTACGTTGGGCTCTCCATCCCTGAAGATTCCACTGGAGGCTGGATGACTGCTAGTCAGGGATTTTTATAGAATAATAGAGAGATATTTGGAAGGGAGTTTAGAGGTCATCTAGTCTGAAGCCCTTGTTTGATAGATGAGAAAATTGATTTTGTCAAGGCAATTCTTGCTCAAAGGCAGTTTGAACTGGATGGCCTCTGAGGTCTTCTCCATCTCCAGTCTCTGAGATCTTGTGATTCTGTGGGTGCTTGGCAAATGCCTCCACACCCTTCAGGACTCAAACTGTTTGACACGTCACCGAGGCTGATGAACAAAATATAGCTTAGCTCCCGGTGATAAGCTGCAAACAACTAGGTTTGTGAATCTGAGAGGCAATTATCTGTGATGAGTTACCCACTCATCTCTCCTCCGCTGCTATCCTACGGGGAGAGGCTGCAGGTGGCTGACACTCAAAACAGACATTGTGGGACGCCCACTGGCTGTATGCAGAGCCTGTCTTTTATTGAAGAACCTTTTCTGAAGGAAGAGATGAGGTGTTTGTGAGGACTAAGCTGGGACTGGAAAAAGCAGTCACCCAGTTTTAGGACTATAGGAGTCAGAGCCTCAAAGGAACCTTTCAAGATTATCCATTCAGAGCTTGGGTCATAGAATTTATAGTTGCAAGGGACCTTGAAGTTCCTCTCATCTAATTCCCTCATTTTATAGATGAGGAAAGTGAAACCCAGAGAGTATATGATTGCTCCCCCAAAGTTGGTCACATAGGTAATAAGCAGAAGAAATGGAATTTATACACAGGCCATCTGACTCTAAATCTACCACTCTTGTCTTCATCACACTGCAAGACCCATCAGTTGACTTTCTCTTCATTGAATAATGACTGATTTTAGATGCTGTAGGGGAGACAAGGAAAGAGAAAGTCTCTGCTCTTCATAAGCCTACAGTTGTGTCTGAATCAGAGAAACTCTCTTTGGGGGAAAAATATATAGGTCTGGAGAGATTCATGACTCTCTGAGGTCTCTAATATTTATGATGTACCTGGGCCAACCCATTGGTCTCAAATGTGGGTCCATATGCTCTGAAAGAGTAATCTCTCACATTTCTATAGTCCTTTGCTATGTATTTACTATGCCTTTTCTTATCTCACATAACACATACTTTATCTCATGGGATCATCTGCTTGTGAGTGAGGCAGGACAGAAATTATGATGCCCATCTTATAGTTGGAGAAAGTGTGGTCATATGCCTAAGATTACATAGTTACCAGGAGTCAAACTCAAGTTCCTTGACATTTAGTATGGTCCTTTAGCCACTATACCAGACTGTCTTCTGGGATCGTAGGATCATCTACCAGGGGTTCTTAACATGGGGTCTGTGAACTGTTTTTGTTTCATCCAAAATAGGATGTCCCCAATGGTGCAACTTTTAAGTTTCAGTGTTCCAAAAATCAGGGCAATTTTAAGCTAATTAGGCTCAAAACTGAACTAAATCTTTTGAGATACCCTGTATTTGATGGTTGTTTTTCAGTTCAATTGTTTTCTTTTTAATCCTGTGCATTTCATTTTATGCATTTTAAAAAACATGCTTCTAAGAAAGTGTCCGTGGGTTTTATCAGACTACCAAAGGAGTCCATGACTCAAAAAAGATTAGGAATCCCCGATCTAATCCAATCCCTAATTTTACACATGAAGAATGTGTATGGAATGTAATGGAGTGGGGGTAGGTGTATTGTTAGGGAGTCACCCTTTTGGCTAGAGAGTGGCAAAAGCTACAAATTTCCTAAAGAGATGATACCCTATCACCAGCTTTCTTCTTGATATAATCAGAAGAAATAAGAAAGCATTGTAAAAGGGAGAGTTTGGGGAAGATCAAAACAAACAAATGCTGCAGCCATCTATACAAATCCCTGGGTCTTTGCCTACACAATACAGTATTTGTGGATTTCCCTAGAAACTTCAAAGAAGGGATAGATCACTAAGGTCAGGGAAGGCTTGCTGGAGGAGGTTAGAGTTGTGAGGAAAAGGTCTTGGTTGATTGACTGGTGTTCTTTGACATATTGCTCCTTCACTGGAATCTTCTGTTGTGCCCTTTGACCGTCTTTTCACTCCTTTCGTTCCTCTTTAGCAGGACTCTTCTCCAATCCTGTATCCTGGAAGTTGTACTTTTACCAGCTTTCATCCTGATTCTCAGATGAATTGCTATTCTTTGGCCTCTCCTCTGGTCTCCATCCCCCAGAAGCTGCATCTGACTCTCAAGCTGAGACAGCACTTCTGTGGAATGATCACCACACCAGGTATTTCAAGTCTTCTAGGGCCAGAATGGCTCCAGGTTAGTCTTCTACCATTTACCATCCTCCGGACAAAAGGTCTCCGTAGGTGGCAATGAAAATGCCTCCTTCTTGGGATGGTTCAGCGGGTTTCTCAGCCTTCCACTCTGAAATGGCTTAAGGTGAATTCATGGCTATTTATCTCCTTTCTCCCCCAGTCACCATTCCCATCTTTCCTCTTCCTCCTCAAAAACTGAAGCTTTTGCAAATTGCCTTGGACTGCTTCTATGAATTTCTCTGAAAAGGAAGAGGGACTATGGAGGAGGAAAATGGGAATGGGAGCCTGTGGTTTATCAAACATCCTTCTAAAATATGACTCTTAGGCAGCGAGGCAGTGCGGTGGGTAGAGCATTGGCCCTGGAGTCAGGAGGACCTGAGTTCAAATCCAATCTCAGACGCTCACTGTGTGACCCTGGCCAAGTCACTTAATTTCAATTGCCAAATAAACTAAAGTGTGACTCTCAGAAAGGCAGCATGGTACAGTGAACAGAGAAGGACCTAGGTTCAAGGACTATGTCTGACACACACCAACAGTGTGACCTGGGCAAGTCACCTAAATTTTCATTGCTCTGGGAAATTCCCTAACACTTTAAATTTCCAGAATGGCTGAACAAGTTGTGGTATATGAATGTGACAGAATACTATTGGGCTATAAGAAATGATGAACAGGTGGACTTTAGGACAAGCTGGAAAGACTTACATGAACCGATGCTGAGTGAAGGGAGCAGAACCAAGAGAACATTGTACACAGTAACAGCCACAATGTGCAATGACTGACTTTGATAGACTTAGTTTCTCTCAGTAACGAAAGGACCTAAAACAATTCCAAAGTACTCATGATGAAAAGTACCATCCACACCCAGAAAAAGAAATAGGGAATCTGAATGCATATTGAAGCAGAATATTTTCTTTTTTTTTTGTTTTGTTTTATGTTTTTCTTTCTAATTCTTCTATACAACATGACTAATGTGAAAATATGTTTAATAGGAATGTATATGTAGGGCCTATATTGGATTGCATGCCATTTTGGGGAGGGGGAAGGGAGGAAGGAAAAAATTTAAAACTTATGGAAGTGAATGTTGAAAACTAAAAATAAATAAACTTATTTAAAAAGAGAACTTAATTAAACATATGAAGAATTCATAATTTTTTTTACAAGACTATCAATTTAATATCACTGCTTATCTCAACTGGCAGAAGTTTCCTCATTTCCCTTATCAGTGAAATCACAGTGCTGTATCAAAAAAAAAATTAAATCTAGTTCTCAAAATAGCACAAGATTTTAGGTTTAGGCTGACAGTGACAGAGGACTAGTGCCCCTTCAATGCCCTGTTCTTCAATGCAACCTAAGATCAAATTAGCATTTCTGGTTGTTTTGTTGTATTACTGACTCATTTTGAGTTTACAGTTTATTAGATTCCCCCAGTTCTTTGTCATATGAATGATTGTCTAACCATTCTGTACTCTCACAGTTTTTTTTAAACCCAAGTGTGAGACTTTATATTTATCCTTTATGAGATTTGGCCCTTTATTGAGACATGGCCTGTTGAGATATTTTTCTGTTAACTCTCCCTCCCAACTTTAGGTCATTAACAAAGTTAACAAGCATGTCATCTATTCCATCTAAACTCCTGGGCTGTAAGCTCCTTGAATGAAGACACTATATTTTATTTGTCTTTATATTTCCCATGGCACTTGGCTCAGTGTAGTAGATGACTAATAAATATTTGTTGAATGAAAGCATTACCTACACACTTAGTTCTTCTAGTGGAGCAGGAAGACTTCTCTTCCAGAGTTCAAATCTGGCCTGATACTTACTAGCTGTGTGACCCTGAGCAAGTCACTTAACCCTGTTTGCCTCAGTTTCCTCATCTGTAAAATGAGTTGGAGAAGGAAATGGCAAATCATTCTAGTATCTTTGCCAAGAAAACCCCAACTGGGGTCACAAGTAGTTGGACACAACTGAACGCCACCCAGAGCACTATGATCTTTTCCTACCCCCCTCCTCCTGGGGATCCTTACCATATATAAAGTCTCTTTCCTCTCTTCCTTTGGAACTTCTGTGATTTTGAAGGTTTAGGGGGTGCCTTCCATCAAGGCAGATACCAATCCTTCCATAACTTAGTAGGTAAATTTTAGAGAGTTGTTTGAGTCTCAGAGTGGCTGTATGACTTGTTCAGGGTCACACCACTAGTGTCAGAGGAAGGACTTAAACCAGTTCTGCCTGACGCTGTCTTTGTTTCACCCCCTCCACGCTGCCTTATCATTCACTGAAGGAAATGGCAAATCATTCTAGTATCTTTGCCAAGGAAACCCCAAATGGAGTCACGAATAGTTGGACACAACTGAAAAACAACTGAACACCACCACCACAGTGGAGCAGGAAGAAAGGGATAGAAATGGTCCGTGTCTGTAGAAATCCTGATTAATTGAGATTATCTAACCTTGGACTGAGGTTCAGAGAAGCTACAAGAATGAAATTCTCATCCTATGATGATCTGGGACTCTTGACTCCACTATTCGCTAGGTGGGAAAAAGAGCCATCCAGTTCTTTTAATGATGAGTAGCCTGCTTTTCAGAGGCAAGGCCAGAAAAAATCTCATGTGTTTATTTCCTATGTACGAGATAAGAGCAAAACTTCCAGTCTTCCTCTTTTTTCCTGATTATTATTATCCTTCCCAACTTTCCCTTCCTTTTCTTCCCTAGTCTTCACCTGTTCCTATCTTTCCTCATCCTTAAGGTGGAAATGCTTTTTATTCACCCTGATTATTCAAAGGAGAAAAGAAGATTCCAGAACTGTCTAAATGTGCTTTCTATTTCTCTTTTCTGAATCTTCTTTTTCTCTCTTTTCTTTTCCTTAAATCTTTCTACCTCGAGCAGTATGATGTGAAGGGTATGGGAGTAAGAAGACCTGGGTTCAAGTCCTGGTCTCCCACTTAGAAACCGGTGACCTTGGGGAAGTTACTTCACCTGTTTGAGCCTCAGTTTCCATATTTGTAAAATGGAGATAGTGATGCACAGAGGTAATAATTGAATCCATGGAAACTTATGAGCTCCCTAATCAATATAATACAGAGGGAGAAGAAAAGAAGGCCCAGGACAGCACCCTAGGAGACACCCAGAGTCAATAGGTGTGACCTAGGTGAAAATAGAGCAAAGGGGGACAGCTAGGTGGCACAGTTAGTAGAGAACCGGCCCTGGAGTCAGGAGGAGCTGAGTTCAAATCTGAACTCAGACACTTGACATACTAGCTGTGTGATCTTGGGCAAGTCACTTAACCCCAATTGCTGTGCCTTCCTCCCTCAAAAAAAAAAAAAAGAAAATATAGCAAAGGAGACTGAGAAGGAATGGTCAGACAGGTAGGAGGAGAACCAGGAGAGAGTGGTGTCATAAAAACTTAGAGAAAAGAGTTATCAAGGGGAAGAGAGTGCTTGACAGTGTCAAAGGCTACAGAGAGGTGGAAGGAAGAAGACTGGGAAAGGGCCATTAGATTTGGCAATTAAAAGATCATTATAGTGGGGCAGCTAGGTGATGCAGTGGACAGGAGGAGCTGAGTTCAAATCCGGCCTCAAACACTTACTAGCTGTGTGATTCTGGGTTTGTCACTTAACCTGGATTGCCAAAAACAAAAACAAAAAACCAGAGAGAAAGAGAGAGAGAGAGAGAGAGAGAGAGAGAGAGAGGGAGGGAGGGAGAGAGAGAGACAGATCATTACTAACTTTGGAGAGAACAGTTTCATTTGAATGATGAGATCAGAAGCCAGAGTTAAGAAGGGAGAGAGAGGAAAGCAAGTGGAGACTTCAATAGTAGATAGCTCTCTCAAAGCAGTTTAGCCACAAAAGGGAGGAGAGATATAGGATTGTAACCAGCAGGCATGGGTGGCTCAAGTGGGGATTTCTTGAGGATGAGGGAGACATAGGTATGTTTATAGTCAGTAGGGAAGATAAGTGATGAGAAGGGGGATGACAGAGGAAGTTCCTAATTTGATATTCTTCTTATAGCTCTGTTGTTCATAACATCAGCTCCATAAAGTTTGATTGTTTTCACCACATGAACTAGTGACTGGAACACCAAATTTGAGAGTCTGTGCTAAGCCTTAGTAAATGGTATTAAGTATAATCTCTTCTAGCAGCATTACCTAGGGAGCTTCTGGAGACCCAGGGAAGCAGATCTGCTAGGAGGAGAACGTCTCCAGAACCGAGCTGGGACCAAGACCTATTTCAGAATTTCTGAGGGAAAATGTTCCCTAGGATCAGACCACTACATGGGACAGCTGAGACCCAAGAAAAAACGAGCTAATTAAATAGACGTTTGGAGTGGGTTACCAGGACAAGCTGGATCAAGGAGACTTCGTGTTATTTAATATTGGTGATCATTATTGTATTACTTTTTAAAAATAGTATTTTATTTTTTCCAATTATATGTAAAGACATTTTTTAACATTCATTTTACAAAATTTTGAGTTCCAAATTTTTCTTCCTCCCTCCCCTCCTGTCTTCCTAACACGGTAAGCAATTTGATGATAACGGGTTATATGCACACACACGCGCACACACACACACACACGTATGTATACACATGCATATATATATGTATATATATATACACACACACATACACTCATGTATATGTATGTTTCCACATTAGTCATTGTTGTGAAGGATGAAATAGAACAAAAGGAAAAAAAAACATGAAAAAAAGTGAAAATACTAAGCTTTGATCCCCATTTAGTTCTTTCTCTGGATGTGGATTTTTGTTGTTGTTGGAGGAAATTGGGGTTGTGACTTGCCCAGGGCCACACAGCTAGGAAATGTCTGAGGTCAAATTTGAACTCAGGTCCTCCTGATTCCAAGGCCTGTGCCCTATCCACTGAGTTGCCCCTATTGTATAACTTTTGCTTTAATGTTTTCTGGCGCTTATGTTTGCTTGAAGAGGTATGTGCCTCAAATTCTAATGATATTGCCCAAAGCTTAAGGCGCTATATCCTTAGATGTTTCATTCTAGAGGCATGGTGCCAGGGTTTCTGTACTTGGATTCCTCAATATTCAAATGCAAAAACAATTCATCTTATCCCCATTTGATGCCCTGACACCTGCTAACCCTTTAATAGCTCTTGAACACCCAGCCCAGACCTCTAGAGTTCCTCCAGGATGACTGGGGACCACTGGTGAGAAAATTCCTATGTTGGGTCTCGTTTGCAGACTGTACTGCAACAAACTTAACTTAGGGGAGCTGGACATTCTCCTGGGTGCAGGTAGAACTCTCACCTTTGGCAGAGAGAATATGGAATCATTATCACTCACAAAGGAAGGGTCTGATTATGAGGGAAAGAATCTTGTCTTGGTTTCCCAGGGAGGTGACAGCCCAAGCTTGCTTCTCAGCTGCTGGCCTCTCCACTAACAGATTAAAAGAGTAAACAAAACTTCAGACAATGGATGTACATTATCAGCAAGAATTTTGCAAATTTAGCAACAACTGACTCTTCTGGCTTTCTCTGCTACCCTATACTCCTTCCATCTCTCCTTCTTCCCTTCACCCTCTTTCTCTATTAATATGTAAGCTCCTGGAGGACAGGGACTGTCTTTCTGCCATTTATAGTCTCTGAAGTTAGCACAATGCTTGGCACATAGTAGGCACTTAATACATGCTCATTGACTTGTTAACTTGACATTGGATGGGCATATCAATAACAGTTTCAAGGTATTACCATTAGTAATTAATGGATATTCACGTACAAAGGCAAAAGGATGTAACTGAATGTGGTAAAAGCTGGTACGCAGAGAAGAAAAAAGAAAACCATCCAAAATAAAAGAAACAAAAAAGCATTACAAAACAAAATCTGAGTAATAACTTCAGTGAAAGGGAAAAGAAAATAAATATCCTAATGGGAATTTTAAAATATACTTCAAAAGGTAGGAAGGAAAAATAAACATTTACTAAGTGCTTGCTATGTGTTCAAAATGGTATCAAAAGGAAATTTTATGTCAATAATGAAAAAATATGGCAAACACAAAAAGAAAAGCAAATATGTATTAGTATATGATCATTTTTCCTCAAAAGTGGTGATAATCATTTAATATCATTTGAACCTCAGTAAGGGCCAGAGCCTGAACTAATCCACCAGAAGAAGAAGCGCCTCAGCCTAACAGACATCCCTTTGTTCTCTGGGTAAACTCTTCCTATGTCAACAAGGCTGAACGAAGCTGACTTAAGAGCATTTTTTCCTCTGTTTATGGCCATTAAGGATAAGACTGTTAAGACATTATCTTGTATAGGGGCTTTTCTTATTTTAATATTTTGCAGACATATACTATGTTATGTCATGTTAATGGTAAAGAAAACATAGATGCGACATAGGTCATAATTTCAAAAGACACTGTCAACTCTTATCGTACTGCATTTACAACCTATTCAATCAAGAAAATTCTTTTCTCATACTATGGTTAAACATATATGGAGATCATAAATTTCAGTCCTGAATTGGGATTGTCCTAAAATGTATTTAAGCCTTCTCATAGTTTTGTTCAGACAGTCAGAACTTATGTTTTGATTCCACGTACATACATGTTTGCTAGCTTTGGCTAGCTTTAAGGGAATAAACAATATGAATTTATATGCCACCCAGCCTGTTTGCCTCCTTTAACCAAACTTTCAGGTCGACAGTAGTTAACATCGAGAGAGATTCAACTTTAAACCCAAACAGAAAAGGGAAAAAATATGAATTAACAATATAAACAAGTGGAAAAAATAATGAAAGTCAAAGTTGTTTAGCAGTATGATTATCCTCAATCAACAATGCAGAAAATTCTGCTTAAAAAAAAGACAAAAGAAAGAATTCAAATGGTAAGTAAACTCCTAAACCAGAGAAAACAAACAAAAATTCCATGAGTGAGTTTCCTCCTTGCCCAAGGAATGTCCAACAGCCCTCGAGGACTTAGCCTAGAACACTCACTCCTTTGTTAGACCTCCTTCTTCTCCTATTAGTGAGTTCCCTCTGGAGGATCCATTTTGTGGAGGGGCACATAGTAAGCGCTTATTAAATACTTGTTTCTTTCCTTCCTTCCTTGGAACCAGCAGGTAGTACTTTCTGGCAAGGTTTGGAGGTTTAGATGGAGAATAACAAGAGTAACTCTCTTCTCAGTCCCACCTAAATCAAAGATGAGGGTAAATATTCCTGAGTCATACAGTTTATCTCCTCACTATTTAAGAGATTATAAAGTTATCAACAAGTCAAAACCATGAGGTTTTTTTTTCTCACTTGCCTTAGTTTCTTTTTAGAGAACCTCTAGCTGTCACAAGGGTGGGGAGCCTGTGACTTTGAGGCCACATGTGGCCCTCTAGGTCCTCAAGTGCTACCCTTTCACTGAATCCAAGCTTCGCAGAACAAATCCCCTCAATAAAAGGATTTATTCTGTAAAACTTGGACTCAGTCAAAAGGCCACACCCAAGGACCTAGAAGACCACATGTGACCTTAAGGGCCCAGGTTCCCCACCCCTGCTAGGAATTTTATCTCTGTAAGAGCTATTCACCCGTCTAACCTGGACCCTCCACTGCAATCCCCTCTGTATGCAATTAATAACAGGCATGAATCCCATAACCAGTTTTAATGAAAATATCAAGAATTATGAACAGCTTAGAAACAGAAATGCTATAGAGAATATTTGCAGGTAGGAAGGGGGAGGACAGTTAAACCTTCCCTCTCCTTTCACTGATACCAGAAAGAGAAATCCGCAGCTTCAGTCCCTTCCAGCCATACCCAGTTTCTCAGGAAGTTGAGTAGGATGAACAATGAGCAGGGGAATATGCATCTCTTCCCCTCACCACCCACGCCCAGTTTTAATCTCTATTCAAGAACCAGATAGAGTGGCTGACATTACATTGCCTCCATTGGGTTTATTCTTTTACCAAACCAAAATTCAATCTCAAGTTTAGTTACTTGGTTCTGTATCCTCCTCTCCCCAATCTCATGATCCTTTCTCATCCAGGCTGGATGGGGAAGTCACACTGTCCATTGGACAGCTCCCAGTCCATTGGACTACAGCTCCCAGAAGTCTATGGCGTCAGCTCCTAGAGTCTTTTCCTGCCCACAGGGAAAGTCAGTCCAATTATCTGGCTCCATAGGTCACTGCTGAATCTGGGGACACGATGTGGGCTCTGCTCTTGGGAGGTCACCTTCCTCCTCTAGGCTGTAAGTTCCCTCCAGGCACTGTGCCATTGATTACAAAATAAATAGCAGCTCAGACCAGAGGAAGGGGCCTTGGGCTTGGAGTCTGATACTTAATCTACTGAGAAGTGACTACCCCTTGCTGGTCCTCAATTTCTTTGTCTATCCAAAGAGAGTGTTAGATTAGATGTTTTCCAAATGCTCTTCCAGCTCTAAACCTAAACTCCTAAACTCCTTGAGGGTAGGGGGTTTCCTTTTTGTGTTTCTAATGCTGGTGTTTGTTGACTGTGAACACATTTGACAAAACAACAACCCTGCTAGTGTGGAATATGTACTAAAGAATGTGGGACTTGGAGTCAGAAGGCCTGGCTTTGAATCTTGGCTCTGATCCTGCTAGCTATGTAAGCCTGGGGCAAGATTCATAAACTCTCTGAGCCTGTTTCTCCTCTATAAAGCAGGGGTAATAATATTTGCATTACCTTCTTTGAAGGGTTGCTGTGAGGAAATGTTTTGTAGACTTGAACGTACTAGAGAAATGGGAAGTGTTAACATCATTAGTAGCAGTAATTATTGGTAACTAATAGTATTGTTAGCATTACCACTACTAGTAGCAGTGAATAGAGCTCTGGGTCTACAGTTAGTTCCTTGGTTAGATCCTAGGTGAGTAGCTTAATCCCTGTTTGCCTCAGTTTCTACAACTGTAAAATAGGGATTAAAGACAGCACCTGCCTCCCTGGGTCGTCAGAAGGACCGAATGAGCAATACTTTCTAAAGTGTTTGGCACAGGACCTGTCACATAGCAGGTACTGCATAAATGCTAATTCCCTCCCTCCCTCCATCACTCCTACTTGGGTCAGTGGATTAACCTTTCTGATCCTTGGTTCAGTCTCCTTATTTGTAAAATTAATAGCATTTGCGGCTCAAGATAGAAAACTGGCCCTGAAATCAAGGAGTCCGGTTCAGTTCAAGTCAAGTCTCTGGCACGTGATGGCCATGTCACCCTGGGCGAGGCCCCTCCTGGGGCCTGGACGACTCTCTCAGATTATAGAAGCTGCAGAGCAGATTTGATCTGCCTTGGTAGAGGGAGTTACACCGGTGAAATTGCACATCCAGTTTTTTTAAAAATAGCATTTGCTTTATAGTATTGTTCTGAGCGTCAAATGACATTACCTATGTAGAGCTTTGCAAACAGGAAGCACTGAATAAATGTGGGTTATTATTACTAATTACAATAATTATCTTAATTATAAGGAGAAACAAAGTCCCACCTCTGACACATGGTGGTTCTGTGACACTGGACAACTCCCTAAGACTCGTTTGAGAGAAAGAGCCAACTTGTAGAGAGTTTCTCCATCTGAGAGTTCACCATGTCAGTCAAATCACAGGCCCAGACCCTATTCCTAACATATATAGTCGTTGCTAGTCTGACCTCAGGGTGGCGCCCTCACACCAGAATTTTGTATCCTGGTTCAAGGCGGGAGATCGGGATGCTCCTACAGCAGCCGGCAGAGGTCCACCAGGACCCAGAGTTACCCACCTTTTAAAAGACAGGTAGTTCTGAATCCAGAGTGTCGAACTGAGCTTTGAGGGGATTCTGGGAAGTTTTAGTAGGGGAGGTTCTGAATTTCTTTGTGTGAAAGGAGAGGTGATGCTAGAGAAAGAGAGTGAGGGACGGAGGGAGGAGAGAAGAGGAGGAGAAGGAAAAAAGGAGGAGGGGGGGAGGAAAAGGAGAAGCAGAAGGAGGAAGAGGAGGAAGAGAAGGAAAACAAGAAGGAGGAAGAGAAGGAAGAAGAGAAAGGAGAAGGAGAAGCAGAAGAAGGAGAAGGAGGAGGAGAAGGAAAAGGAGAAGCAGAAGGAGGAGGAAGAGGAGAAGGAGAGGGGAGGAAAAGGAGAAAGAGAAAGAGGAGGAGGAGAAGGAAAATAAAAAGGAGGAAGAGAAGGAGGAGGAGAAAGGAGGACAGGAAGCAGGAGAAAGATAAAGAGGAAGAGGAGAAGAAGGAAAAGGAGAAGCAGAAGGAAGAGAAGGGGGAGGAAAAGGAGAAGCAGAAAGAGAAAGAGGAGGAGGGGGAGGAAAAGTAGAAGCAGAAGGAGAAGAAGGAGGAGAAGGAGAAGGAAGAGGAGGAGGAGGAAAAAAAGGAGAAGCAGGGGAGAGGAGGAAGAGGAGAAGCCGCAGGATTTAGGAGAGAATGTGTTTCTCAGCTCCTCAGAGCCAGAAGTGATCTTAGAGACCACCTAGATCAGCCCTTCATTTTATATGTTGGGAAACAGATACCCAGAGGAAGTGACTTGCCCAAGGTCATGCAGCTGCTGTAAATTAGAGCTGGGACTGCAAACCACATCATCTTACTCCTAATTTTGGATTTCCCCCCCACCAGGATAATCACCACCACCAACCACCATCACCATCATAGCTCACATTCTGTAACTCTTTTAAGGACTTTCCCTACATCTCTGTAAGGTAAAGAGGGCAGAGATTACCCCCATTTCACAGATGGACTCAAACCTTGATCTCTTGATTTCATGGCCATCACTCTTTTTGCCGCTTCTCAGATGTCAGAGGTGGGAGATCTTGGCTGTCTAGTCCAATACACTCATTTTCCAGATAATGAATTTGAAGACCAGAAAGGGTCACATAAATTAGTGGTAGAATCAGAACTGGAACCCAGGTTTCCTGATTCCCATGCCAGGATTTTCCTTTCACTAGATCACAGAATGTCAGAGCCTTGGAGAATATCTAATCCAGGCCCAGAGAGGAGAGGCCACTAATCCAAAGTCACATAGGTTAGTGCCAACCCCTTAGTCCAGGAGATAGCCAGGCCAGAATATTTCCTAGCTCACTACCTTGCCTCCACGCTGCTGCCTGAGATGTAGGTCTGCTTATTTCTGAGCCTTAAGAGAGGCTGATTCCATAAGAGGATGTTTCTCTTCATTAATTCCATCCTGCCCTGGACTTTCACAGCCAAGGTGGCTGAGCAGCTGTCTAGGTCTCTTAAGATAGGAGGGAGGGTGGGTGGGAGGTGCATTTCAAAACATGAGACTTGAGGGGGAAAGAAGAAAATGCCCACAGCCTGTGACTGCACTGTTCTCTGTTCCTTAAGGAGGATCTTAAAATGGCCCAAAGTTTTCATTAATGATTCCTGCTCCTGGAGGGGGCCTCAGAGTACATCTAGTACAAATCTCCTCAGTTTTTACAAGCAAAGAAACAGAGGCCCAGGGTCACACAGGCAATTGGTATCAAAGGCATGATTTGAACCCAGATCCTCTGACTCCAGGGTCAGTGGTCTTTCCATCACACCATAATGGCATTTAAAGCCTAGGTTCTATCATCTCTTTCCAGATTTCCTAGAGGCAGCTGGGTGGCATAGTAGTGGATAGAATTCTGGGCCTGGAGTCGGGAAGAACTGAGTTCAAATCCAGCTTCAGATACTTACTAGCTGAGTGACCCTGGGCAAATCATTACACTTCTGCTTGCCTCAGTTTCTTCATCTGTAAAATGGGGATGATAATAATAGCCCCCAACCCACGGGCTTGTCATGAGGATCAAATGAAATAATATTTGTAAAGCACTTAGCATGGGTTTTGGCACACAGTAGGTGCTTCATAAATGTTTGTTTCCTCCCTTCCTTCCTGGCTTATTCCATATTACTCCCCTCACATACTCTACACTCTAACCAAACTTGCTGTTTGCCCACTTACTATTCCACGCACACATTGTTCCATCTCCTCCCCCTTTGGGCACAGGCTGTCCTCCACGCCTAGAACCTTCTTTCTCCTTTCCTCCACCTTTCGCAACCCTTAGGTCCTCTTAAGGCCCAGCTCAAGGGCCACCTCCAACAAGAAGCCTTTCCTGGTTTCTCTAGTTATTAGTCCCCCATCCCCATCCCAGTGTATTTTTTGTTTATTCATCCTCTACTTACTTACCTATGAGTGAGTTATATTTCCCCAGTAGCCAGCAGCGAAGACTACTTTTGCTTCACTTTGGTCTTTGGATCCCTAACACAGTGCCTGGTGCTTAATAAGTGTTTGTTGACTGACTGGTTAAAATTATAACAGCCCATTGTCAACTGCTACTCCAAGCCTGCTTGTATTTACATTGCCTAGCACAGTTCCTGGTGCTTAATAAGAAGGCTTCCTAATAGACTGTTTGACTGAAGAGCGGATAGAGGAAATGAAGGAACAGTGGAAAGAAGCAAGAAGCAAAGAATGAAGTTAGAGCAGTTGGGAAAAACTCAAAAGGAGAATAAAAGCTTAAACCAGAGGCTGGAGGACCTGTCCTTTCAAGAGATACCTGAAAAACAGAATGGAGGAGAATACTCAAAACTCCAATGATCCAACAAGAAATATTAGAACAAACTCAAAGACTTTCGAGACCAGAAGAAGCTTTCCTTCCTTAGATATTTTCACTTGGAATTTTTTTTTGTAAATATTTTGTGCCTTCACACACCACATATACCAAGAGTTGCTGCAGCGTTGCTGTTGGTATCGTTTGTCCTTCTTTTTCAAAGAGGACTAAGGTCTTGACTTCCATGCCAAAGTGTGGAGTGGACTCCCCAGACCCTGGGGAGTCTGAAGACTTCATTTCTCTCTTATTCAATATCCTGCCACTTGATAACCCTGTAACCCCTTGGAGATGTCACTTCCCCTCTCTTGGCTTTAATGCCCACCCCTGTTAAATTGGGGCATTGTCAGTCAGCCAACAAACATTTATAAAGTTCCCACTACGTGCTAGGTACTACACTAAGCACTAGGGATACAAATACAGAAAAGAAAGACAGCTCCTGTCCTCAAGGAGCTCACAATCTATTGGGGAAACACATAAAAAGAAATTGAAAAGAGGTAGGGGAGGGGAGGGAAGGTACCCCCTTCAGGGGCATGATAGAAAAGTCCAAAGGAGCGCAACTTGGGTGCCCTCCTTAAATGGATTTGTTCACTGGTTTTGTTTAGATGCTTTTTTTTCTCTTCCTTTTTTAATCTTTGTTACAAGGGAAGACTTGCTGAGTAGGGGAGGGAGGAGGGCTACAGTCTAAAATAAAAGGGATGTAAAAACAAAAGACATCAGTAAAATAAGATTTAAAAATAAACACTGGTTGAGTGAGTAAATTCAAAGTAAGAGGCTCAAGTACCTTCTGAATAATCAAAGAAATGAAACGATGCCCACTGTGCCTTTGACACGGAGGGGCAGCAACAAACTGGAACAAATACTGAGCCAGGAATACTGGGAGCCGGGAAACTGGAGTCTTATCTCGGTCTTGCCTCTTGCTGGCTAAGTAACCTTGAGCCAATAAGCTCATCTCTCAGTACCTCGGGTTCCTCCAATGATGATGATCCTGGCCTGCCCTGCCTCCCTCCTGAAGATAAAATGGAGCAATAGATTGAGATGTACTTTGAGAAGTTATAAAGCCTGGCCCAAATCTCAAGTATTGTTATGGTAACTCCCTAGGGGTGGCCTTGAAATGATGGTAGAACTATGATAGTTCACTGCTAAGCTCTCATTACTGGCCCAATGCTGGGGCCTTTATCCTTTTCCTCCTCTCCCCAAATGAATGATACTTTCTGAAAGTCTACATGCCGAGAAACTCTGATGTTAACTGGTGGAGACTAGAGAAGACAGGGAAGGGAAAACTGGAGAGAGGGGAGAGGTGTCAGTCCTGGAGGAGAGGATTATGGAGGCTTTGTCCCTGTCATACCTCAGGGGAGATGTATCAGAGAGATATCTGATGAGAGAACTCAAGAGATTCACCTTTGCCCAGACTGATAGACAGGTTACCTGTCCCATGGAACCAGGAGAAATACAGGAGACTGAGGAGAGAGACATAGAGACAGAGAGAGAGAAGTAGAAGTTATGAGAGAGAGAGAGAGAGAGAGAGAGAGACAGAGACAGAGACAGAGAGACAGAGACAGAGACAAAGACAGAGACAGAGATAGAGAGAAAGAGAAGAAGAGAGAGAGACAAAGAGGAAGAGAGAAATGAATGAGAGAGGGAAAGACACACAGAGAGAGACAAAGACAGAAGAAAGGATGAAAAAAGAGACAAAGAGAGGGGGGAAAGGGGCAGAGAGAAGAGATGGGGAAAAAAGAGGGGGTAGGTAGATAGGGAGAGAGGGAGAGAGAGAAAGAGAGATTTATTCTGAATTTCAGAAAGCACTGGGAAACCTCCCCCAGAGCAGCCTTTGACTTGGGTTTTACATATGACTAATGAATACTCCTTCAAGGGTATTTGGCTTCTTAAAGAAATATTTATTGGTATGTTTTGTTTTTATATCACTTTAATTTCCAAATATAGTTTTCCTCTCTCTCCACATCAGAAAGCCAGAAAACCAGAAAGTAGGGGGATGTTCCATACCTATAGTCCTTAACCTTTGCAAAGAAGGGACAGAGCTACATTTTCTTCTCTTCTTCAGGACCAAACTTGATGATTATGGGTTTTTTTTCCTTTAATAATCTTTTCTTCTGCAATATTTCTACCGGGAGAATAAAAATAGGAGTTAGGCTTAGGATACTGAGATATCCTTTTGTACATTTTCCAAGGTTTTCTGGGAGGCGGTGGTGAGCCACAAAAGTGAGAAGATCCCTCCAAATGTACCTGGGCCCTCATCCTCTGAGAAGAAGATTATGCCACCACCACCAGATATTCAATTATTCTAAAAGGCCACCTAATTATAACAGTGCACATTTATGTAATGTTTTGCAATTTACAAAGTGTTTTCACATCCATTATCTCACCCTTCAGTCTAAGCAACTTCTGTTCAGAGAAGTTTCCAAAAGTCCTGAGAGGAAGCAATGCAATGCAGAATATTTCAGAGAATTCTGGGATGCTCTATTAGGTAGCTCTATACCCCCCTTTCCCTTCTGTCTCACTCTGTGCCTCCACCATTCAGATATCACCAGGACCTGTTTTGAATTTCCCTCTAACAGAAAAACCTAATCTGAGTTCCTTATTGAAATACCCCTCACACCTGTGGCTGCCACAACATTTACCCACTGTCCCTGTTTGTCCAGGGAAGAATGCCTGAGCTCCTGTTCAAAGCCTGAGCCAAAAGGCGGTGAGGCCTATCAGGTGCTTGGGAAGTTATTCCCCAGGTTTCTAGAACCTATTGAAAAATCATTTGACTTTCTACTCAACTACCAGGTCAGGGCAGGGAGGGGGGTGGGGAGCCAACAGATGGGATGTGCTATGTTGCTATGACAATCCTAGAGACTGATCTTCCAAGTATACCCTTCTAGGCCAATATTTGCATACAACCAAAAGGAAACATGACTAATCACACATGGCATCCAGCTTTACCTCCATCAAGCCATCCACCCTGACCCATCTGGCCATCTGCCCTGATACTGCCTCTCTTTTCCCTATCTGGAACTGCACCCTGTCATCCATCTGGCCTCTGCAAGCCATGTACCCATTTCCAATAGTTCTTCTACTCAGCTTTGGAATTCCCACCCTGCGTTGAAATATATATATTTATATGTGTGTGTGTGTGTGTGTGTGTGTGTGCGTGTGTGGGCGCGCGCGTGCGCGCTTGCTTTTTTTTTGGTGAAGGGAGAGGAAGGGTTAAGCAACTTGCCCAAGGTCACACAGTAAGTGTCTTGAGGGCAGATTTGAACTTAGGTCCTCCTGACTCTATGCACTTTGCCTTCTAGCTGCCCCATGAGCTAAGCTATTTTGATTGGTGAGTGAATGCAAACTATTGCTAACTAGCCCCAGACCAGAGCATTCTTCACATCCTGTCTGCCTGGGCCACATTACCGTCTTTCCAGCCACCCCACATAGCACCACCCACACACTGTCACCTCTTGATTTGAGCACAGTAATCAAATCTATACTATCATTTGCCATTGCTTCCTCTGATAGAATACAAGCTCCTTCTAAGCTTTGTGTGTTTGTTCCTCAAGGGCTTAGAACACTACTCCTTTCTTTCATTCTCTCAGTTGCTTGTAGGCAGATCTTACACTGTGAGAAGCCTCTGAGTTTAGAGAAAGAGCCCAAGGCTAGGCATTAGAAGGCCTTGGCCTGCTGTTAACTCACTGTGGACAAATTCCTTCCCTTTGATGAGGCTCACTTTCTAAAGCTATAAAAAGGAGGCAATAAGACCCCTAATCTTCCTCCCTGTCAGATGCATCTGTGGTGCAGTGGAGAGAGGGTGGTGCTCAAAGTCAAGAAGACCTAGGTTCCAGTCTCATCTTTGACTCATGTTCACTGATCAAGTCACTTAACCTTTGTATCCTCAGACAGTTCTCCAGTCTCCAGTCATCTGGGGTAGAAGGCACAACCTCACTTGGCATAAGCCAACGAAATCACAGGCCCAGACCCAACTCCCTCCTGACTTTCTCCCTCAGACCTCATATATTGCACCTTGTTAATGCATTTATCATAAAGCATATGAGAGTGTGTTATAATCATCTCTGTGTCTTCTCAAGACTCAAATAAACTCCTCTATTTGATGTTTAAAGTTCTTCACAACAGGGTCATTTCCTAACCCCTCCAGTCTCCTTCCTATTACTACCCTCCACAGCCCAGTGGACTCATCTTCCTGACTTCAAATCCAGCTTCAGACACTTATTAGCTATGTGACCCTGGGCAAGTCACTTAACCTTGTTTGCCTCAGTTTCCTCATCTGTAAAATGAGCTGGAGAAGGTAATGGCAAACCACTCCAGTATCTTTGCCAAGAAGACTCCAAATGGGGTCACAAAGAGTCAGACACAACTGAAAAATGACTCAACAACAACCCACTCTACAATCCGGTCAAACTGACCTTTGTTGCTGCCCATCTTGAGTTTTTGCATATGCTGTCCCTCATGCCTGGAATATTCTCCCTTCTCACATCTGCCTCATAGAATCTCTGGCTTCCTTTAAGACTCAGCTCAAACGCCACCTTCTGCAGGAGGCCTTTCCTAGTCCTGGAAGCTGCCTGTAGTGACAATTTAGATTTGAAGATCTTTCCCACCCATTAATAGGCTGTGTGACCTGCTTATATCACAGGAAACCCAAATCACATGTGGTAGAAGGAGCTTGCTGAGAGGAAAAGGAAAGTGTGTCACAGGAAATGCTGAGAGAGCAGTTAGAGCTGAGGGAAAGAGAAGACATGGCTGTGCTGTGAGTGTGTTTGTGGGAAGGCCCCCAGCAGGGGGGCGGGAGGTTATGGGATGGCAAAGCTCCATGTTGTGGCATTGTGTTTTAAGTTCTTTGCTGTTATGATAAAGTGGGCTTACTGGTTCTGGGAGTTGGTTGCTGCTATGATGGATTAGACTTATTGGTTTTGGGATCTGATTCTCTGGTGTCTGAATAAATGTTTTACTCCTTCTACCTTCTACATGGAGAATCTCTTATATTTTGTGATATGGAACTACATAAGCATATTCATAAATATTGTCAATGTTGTGTTTGTTGCCTTGCTAATACACTGCTTGAGCCTTCCGATACAGGATTACTTTGTGTCTACTTTGAATGTGCTTATGTTCATATTATCTTCTCTTATAGAATGTAAGCTTTTTGAGGCCAGGGACTATTTCACTTTTGTCTTTGTATCCTTACTCTTGCACAATGCCTGGCAGATAGTAGGCATTTAATAAGTGCTTGATGATTAATCAACTGGTTGATAATAATTGTCATTTACACAGTGCTTTAAGGTGTATAAAGACATATTATCTTGTTTGAGCCTCACAATGACTCTGTGGAGTAAGATGGTATTATTATCCTCATTTTACAGATGGGAAACTGAGGTTCAGAGATTTGCCCATAGTCATTTACCTAATAAGTTCCACTAGTCCCAGACCAGAGCACACTGCAAATCCCATTCGCCTGCCCATCTTGGCCACATTACCATCTTTCCAGCCACCACACATAGCACCTTCCTGACTTCAGTTTCATCACTTCATCTACCATAAAATTCTGTCTCTTGACTATAAACTGAACGAAGACAGGTTCCCTATTTTGTGTAAATGTTGTGTCTTCCCAAGAGCCCAACACGGTATTCTACATATAATAGGTGCTTAATAAATGTTGACTCATTTGTCAACAATAAATGTTGACTTTTATCTATAAGTCACTGCCCTTGGGTCTGGAGATACCAAGAAGAAAATAGATATAGTCCCTGCCTTGATGAAATTTTAAAAACTATTTTGAAGATAAGTCATGAACACAGATAAACATCCTGCAATAGTAAGAGCAGAAGAAAAATCCAAAGTGGTCTGGGGAAGTGTGAGGAAAATGTGAGAAAGAGTATGAGCTAATTGGTATGAGTTGATGCCAATTAAACTTTTATCTTCTATCCTGGCTTCTTGATTTATTGAACTCCATTCAAATGGACCAAGGTGGGAAGAAATGCTCTGCTGGAGGATTCTAGGGCCTCTGGATTGAGGAATTCCCCAATACCCATAGATCTCATGATTTGAAGATTCAGGAATAGGATCAGAGAATCATAGATTTAGGATGGGAAGAGTCCATGGTGCTATTAGGTCTAGGCAGCCTAATAAAACTAACAATAGCAGCCAAATATGTATGTATGTATGTATGTATGTATGTATGTATGTATGTATGTACGTATGTAAGTGTATATGTATAAATATATGTATATATATGTATGTGTGTATAAAATGTACATATGTATATGTGTATATATACACATACATATTTATTTGCCTATATATTTATTTATAAAGGTTTGCAAAGCACTTTATATATGTTATCTCATTTGATCTTCACAATAATCCTGCAAGGTAGGAACCATTATTATCCTCATTTTACAGATGAGGAAATAAGCCAAGACAGGTTAAGTGATTTGCCTAGGGTCACATGCCCTAGCTCATAAATATACATAGGATTAGAACTCAGGTATTTCTGATTCTGAGTCCAGAACTCCATCCACTGTGCTATCCTAGCACTTGGATCCCAAGTATCAAGAGGTTAACTTTCTTTTTTAAAATTGACTTTTCAATGGAATCTTTTGTTTTTACATTGCCTTGATTTCCCCTGGGTTCCCCTTCCCAAAGAGCTATATCTTTATAACAAAGATTTTTTTTAAGGAAAGAGAGGAAGAAAAATTTTAAATAAAACAGATCAATGCCTAAAAAACTGACATTATATGCAATGTTCAATACCTGTGCAACCTCCCTCCCCGTCCCTTACCCCGCGCCCCGCCCCCCTGCCAACTCTGCAAAGGAGTCAGGGGAGGTATCTTCTCATATATCTTCTTTGTGATTTTACCACAACATTCCTTTTCAGTTGTTTTATAGATTTTTTGTATTTTCCATTTATGTTGCTGTAGTTATTGTGCATGCTATTTTTCTGGTTCTTCACACTTTACTTTGCATCAGTTCATGTAAGGCTTTTCATATTTCTCTGTATTCATTACTTCTTATAGCACAGTAATATTGCATTACATTCATGTGCCACAGTTTTCTTGGCCATTTCCCAAATGAAGGGCCTCTACTTTGTTTCTAATTCTTTGCTATATCACAAAAAGTGCTGTTATAAATATTTTGGTCACAGACCAAAAGGGTATGGACATTTAGCCACTTTATCTGAATAATTACAAATGGCTTTCAACAAGAAACCTAGGCTATCTCTAGCCATATAAAAATGCTCCAAATCACTGCCCCATTTGACCTAGCTATACCATTGCTAGACCTATCTCCAAAAGAGGTCAAAGAAGGAAAAAAAATGCCCTAGGTATACAAAAATATTTATAGGAGCTTTTTTGTGGTGGCACAAAACATGAAACTAAGGAGATGCCTGTTAATTGGGGAAAGACTGAACAAATTATGATATATAAATGCAATGGAATGCTATTTCAGAGACACATGGAAAGACTGGTTATGAAATTATGTAGTGAGGCTAGTGGAACCAGAAGAGTGGTTTACACCATAACATTGATATTATAAAAATGAACAATTTTGAGGTCTTTTGTAAACTAATGAAGAATGAAATGAAGCAGCACCAAGAAAATAACTTATGCAATGACAATGCTGTAAAAACAAGCAATTTTAAAGTTTTAAGAATTATGACCAATACAGTGATCATTCATGAATCCAAAGATGATGAATTGAAAGTACAGAATGACACATATATATTTTTTAATGCAACCAACAAGAAAATTTGTTTTGACTATGACTATTTGTTACAAGGGATTTGTTTTTCCTGTTTGTTTGTTTTTTTTTTACCCAGGAGAAGGAGGGTAGGTGTGAGAAAAAAAATGGATTTCTGTTAATTAAAAAAATAAAATTTAATTTAAAAAAAGACTGTTAAAAAATTCCTTTCCAGAGTGGTTGTACTGATTCATAGTTCTACCAATAACACATTACTGAGCCTGTCTTTCTACAACCCCTCCAACATTAACTATTCCCATTTTTGTCAACTTTGATAATTTTTCAGATGTAAGTTTAAACCTTACAGGTATTTTTATTTGCATTTGTATCATCAGTAACAATTTGGATCATTGTTTCACATGGCTGTTGATAGTTTGAGAACTATTTTTATTTTGAAAATTTTGTGCTTGTCCTTTAACCATTTATCTGTTGGAGAATGGCTTTTGGTGTCTATAATGCTGTTAGTTGTCTGTATCTTGGATACGAAAACCTTATTTGAGATATTTAACACACAGATTTTTTTCCCCAGTTGACCACTTCTCTTCTTATCCTAGTTGTATTTTTTGTGCAGAAGTTTTATTCCATTTTCATGCATTCAAAATGATCTATTTTATCTTGTATAGTTACCTCTACCCCTTGTTTAGTTAAGAATACATCTCTTACCCAGAGCTGTGGAAGGTATATAACGTGCTTCTCTTCTAACTTTTTTATGGTATAGTCTTTATCATTAAGGTCATGAATCCATTTTCAGTTTATTGTGGAATATGAGATAAGGTACTGGCCTAAGCCTAATTTCTGTGAGAGAGTTTTCTAGTTTTCTCAGAAGTTCTTATCAAATAGAGATTTCTTCCCTAAGGAATTTATGTTTTTAGATTTATGAGGACACTGGGTTATTGACTTTCATTATTTCTGATTCTCTTTTGTCTAGACTTCCATTGATCTGTTTCTCTTTTCTTTAACCAATACTAAATGGTTTGGAAGACTGCTGCTTTATAATGTAGTATGAGGTCTGCGTATGCTATTACCCATTTCATTCCTATCTTTCTCATTTCCCTTCATATTCTAGATCTTTTGTTCCCCCAAATTAAGTTTATTATTATTTATCTAACTTTGTAAAGTATCCCTTTGGTAATTGGATTGGTATAGCATCAAATCAGCAAATTAACTTTGGTAGTATTGTCATTAAATATTGGTACAGCCTGACCATGAGCATGGAATATTCCCCCCTTATTTATGGTGTTTATTTCTTTAAGACCACTTTGTAGTTGAGGCTATAAAATTATTGAGTATGCTTTGGTAGTAAATTCTCAAATATTTTGTGCATTTGAGTAGTTATTTTGGATGGGATTTCCCTTTGTATTATTGTCTTTTGGATTTTGTTGTTGTTATATAAAAATGATGTTGATTTTGTATCCTACTAATTTTCTTGACAGATGATTTATTTTTTTATTTTTTATTTTTGGAGTGGGGAAGGCAGGGCAATTGGGGTTAAGTGACTTGCCCAAGGTCACACAGCTAGTAAGCATGTCAAGTGTCTGAGGCTGAATTTGAACTCAGGTCTTCCCGACTCCAGAGCTGGTGCTCTACTCACTGTACCACCTAGCTGCCCCAAGCCTACAAATCTTCTGAAGCTATTATCTGTTTCTTTTGCTGATTCTCTAGAATTTTCTAAATGAACTATTGTGTCATCATCAAATAAGGATAGTTTTGTTTCCTCTATCTTTGGGCCTTTAATTTCATCCTCTTTTTTTATTACTATTGTTAGCATTTCTAGAACTATATCAAATAATAATAAGAAGAGAGAATACAACCTTGCTTTACTTCTGTATATATTAGAAAAGACTCTAGTATATCCTCAGTGCATTTGATGCTTGCTCTTAGATTTAGATAGATATTTTCATGATTTTTTACAAATCCCTCCATGTCTATGTAGGATTTTTAGCACAAATGAGAGTTGTACTTTGTCAAAGGCTTTTTCTGTGTCTATTGAGATAATCACACAGTTTGGAAATTTTTTTATCTTTTTTTTGAGGGGGGAAGGTAGGGCAGTTGGGGTTAAATGACTTGCCCAAGGTCACACAGCTAGTGTCAAGTGTCTGAGGTCAGATTTGAACTCAAGTCCTCCTGATTCCAGGGCTGGTGTTCTACTCAGTGTGCCACCTAGCTGCCCCAATTTTTTTTTTATCTTAATATGGTTAATTGTATTGCTTGTTTTTCTGATGCATTGGAATCTTATCTCCAACCCTTAAGACTCTGAGCAAATACTCCTATAGCTAAGTGACATGGTGAAACTTTGAACCCATGTCCTCCAACTGCAGTCTCCTCTGCAAAGTTCTTAAGTCTTTTAAAATTGTTTGTTTTTACAATTTGGTTCTCATTGTATAAATTGGTTCTTCTGGTTCTGCTCACTTCATTTTGCATCAGCTTATACAAGTCTTCTCAGATTTTTCTCAAACCATCCTTTTTATCACATTCATATACCCTGACTTGTTCAGCCATTCCCTGATTGATGGGCACTCCTTCAGTTTCTGAAGGAGACCTGCTATGAATAGTGTTATACATATGAGTCCTTTTCCTCTTTCTGATCTCTTTGGGATATATTGCTGGATCAAGGGATTTGAACAGTATAATAACTTTTGGGGCATAACTCCAAGTAGCTTTTAAGAATGGCCGGACTAGTTCATGCTCTGCCACCAGTGAATTAATTAATGCACCTATTTTCCCCCAGCTCCTCCAGCCTTTGTCATTTTCTTTTTTGTCAACTTTGCCAATCTAATGGGTGTGAGGTAGAATATCAGAGTTGTTTTAACTTACATTTCTCTAATTATTAGTGATTTAGAGCATTTTTCCATATGACTTTTGATAGCTTGGATTTCTTCCTATGAAAACTGCCTGTTTATAAACCTTTAAACATTCATTAATTTGGCAATGGCTCTTATAATTTTGAATCAGTTGCCTATGTATCTTAGAAATAAGACCTATATCAGAGAAACTTGCTGCAAAGATTTTTATTTTTTTTCTTTTCTTTATTTTTAACATTCTTTTAAAAAATTTTGAGTTCCAAATTCCCTACCTCCAGCTCCTCCCCCACCCATTGAAGGCAAGCAATATGATGCCTATTATATATGCAAATTTATGCAAAACACATGCAAAGATTTTTAAGTGAAATAATGTTTTGAAATGCTTTGCAAACCTGAAAGTGCTATCTAAATGTAAGCTATTATCATTCTGTGTTCTAAAGGTCCTTCCAGTTCTGACATTTTCTGAGTCTATGGGCCCAGCAGAAGATACAGAATACAGTTCTAGAGTAAATGATAGCCCAGGCCTGGAGATGATGGGATGAAGAAGAAGAGGGAGCTCCTTGCCTCCAATTCTGCCCCAGCTCTGCTCCTGTTGCCATTTGTTAGGAGACAGTTGTATGCCCCCATCCTCTCCATTCCAGCTCAGTGCCCTCAGTAGTTTTGAGAACAGAGTATTTACTGTTTCCTTCCAGCTGAGGGGAGATAGGGAACGGCCAACAGCCTTTTCCATCAGCCAAGCTGCCAGTCAGAAAAATCTTTAGCCACACTCTTGGTTTCCTGGGAAAGAAGCCCATTAAAGGAGTCTGTCTGTTCCCATCCCTATGGCAACCGTGCCACAATGCCCCGTCCTAGTTCACTCTCCCTTCCCCCCAGCCCAAACCACCAGCCCTGATTTCCATGTTCTTTGGACCACATCCTTGCCTAGGAAACCTTTTTCAGCAGGGAAAGAGAATGATCAAGGGGGCCTTTGAGGAGGATTTCTGGTTAGCCAGGTGTTAAGGGTTCAAATCCCAGCTCTGCCACCAACTCATTGTGTGACTTTGGACAAGTTCTTTCCTCTCTCTGGGTTTCAGTTTTCCTATTAGTAAAATGAGGGATTCAGACTAAATGACCTCCAAGGTCCTTTGGGCACTCTAAAATGATGGAAGCAATACCATGGCCACGGCAATGTATAAGAAAAGAAAGACAAAACAAAGTAATCCAGTCTGAGTTCTGTGAAATTTAAATAATCAAGCTTGGCCCCAAAGAAGAGATGTGAGACTGCGCCCCTCTCTGTATGCCGAAGTGTGGGACCATGGGTATAGAGTATCTGATATAATTAATATTGGACTTGCTTGATTAGTTTTCCCAAACTGTTTTTTTTTCTCTTTTTTATTCTATGTTATAAGGGATGACTGTGAAGGAGAGGGAGAGGGGGAGGAATATATTGAGAAATGTAGATGATGTAATGATGAATATCAAAAAAATCCAAAAATATATGTATATATTTTTAAAGATGTATGTACTTAACGATGCATTTCCCTTCATTACAGTCTCCTTGCTACATAAAGGTACATGTATGTGCCTGTACATGTGTGTGTGTGAAATATACATGTGTATATATTAGCTAGTCTCTTTATATGTATATCTGTGTGTTATACATACTTCTACGTGTATATATACTTATGTGTGTGTGTATATATAGACACATAGATGTGTCTATATACATAGACATTCACACAGATATACACACATATTCTTTTAAATTTTGGAGGCAATGTAATAGAGCAGATTCCCTAAATTGGGATCTCAGAGTTTGCAGCTCTGCCACTGGTTTGCTGTGTGACCTCAGGCAAGTCACTTCCCTACTCTTGGCCTCAGTGTTCCCATCCGTAGAGCCAAGGAGTTGGACTTGGAGACTTCTGTTGCAGTTGTAGTCTTTGATGATCCTGAAATGGCTTCTTCCAACTTATAATTACAGTTGATCTATGACTCATAATAGGCTTTGCATGTTTCACAGGATTAGATCTGGAAGGGACATTAGAGAGCATCCAGGCCAGCAGTTCTAAAAATTTTTGGTCTCAGGACCCTTTTGCTATCTTAAATATTATTGAGGACCCTAAAGAGCTTTTGTTTATGTGGGTTAAATCTATCAATATTTACTGTATTATAAATTAAAACTTCTTAGTATTATTACGAAAATAGTTTTGGCCTTGAATGAAAGCATGAAAGGTTTTCGGGGACCCTCCCCCCACCAGGTCCTCACACCATACTTTGAAAACCACTGAATTCTAGTCCAAAATGGAGAAGCCATTTGCTCAAGGTCATGCTGGTCGTAAGCAGAGGAGATCGACCAAAGGTCCTGGGCTGCCCTCACTGTTTAAATGGCTTCCCGTTTTCTGAAAGGCAATGGAGGGGGCGGTGGTAAAAGCTGCTCCCTGGCTCCTCTCTGGATCCCTCTGTCTTTTTTCCCTTTGAAAATGGTTTTACAAACCCAGGGAGCGATGAGATCTTGTGCCAATACCCTGGGGCCCTTGAATGCCCCACTGCAAGGGGCTAGGAATGAGGAGGGCTTCACAATGAGGAGGGACAAGAGCAGGAGCCAACTCCTCAGACTCAGAGCCTCTGAGAGAGCTTTGTTATAGCCTCTGTCCTCTGCCAACACCATCCTTCAAGATGGCCCTTTAGGGGACAAGATGTCTCTCCTTTCAGTGGCTGTCCCTGGGGCCCCGGGTCATTCTAGACCACGTGCCTCAAACCAAATATTTTCTTGTCCTCTCCTCTCATTTCACCCACAATAGGACCGGGGATTCCTTTCTTGGCTTTGGCCACACACACACACACACACACACACACACACTCACATTGTTCCTACCTTGGCTCAGGGTTGGCTCATTTTGATTTGGGTTCCTACAAAGCCTTGCTATATAATCTCTTTGAGTCATGATTTCCCCAGATGTCTGGAATAAGCTGTGGCTGTTCCCTGCTTCTGGGGGTGGCGGCAGGATGAGAAGTGACAGGTAGCGAGGACGGGAATCATGAGATGTAAGTTCTAGCCCAGGCTGAGCTACTTACACTTGGTGAAGGAAACTGGGCAAGACCCCACTTATCTCTGGGCTGAGGAGTGGAACTACAGTGGAAAGTCTCTTCTGGGTCGTGACATTCTATGCTCCGTATTTTAAGGGTCTTAGCTTTATTGTTCTGTATTTTAACATCTCTCCCGGTTCTGACCTTCTATTTCTTATATCCAATAATTCAATTTAACAAACATTTATTAAGCATATCCTCTTGCCAGGCAAAACAAAATTGTCTTCAGGAAGCTTACATTCTATCAAGAGGAAAAATGTCTATATGTAAGTAAATAGAAACCTATTCAAAGCACTCTCCGGCGGTGTAGGATGGTTCTGACGTGAGCGACGATTTGTTAATAACAGGACAGGTATTCTAGAGGGCACAGTGGGAAGGGAAGATTGAGACAGAGACGCTGGAGCAGCGGAGCTGACGTGATTAAAGGTGAGAGAGTCGAGAACGGTGCTCAGGCAAAGGAGCTTCTGCCCAGCCGTCCTATAGCTAAAAAACGCAGGGATTCTGAATGGAAATATACTGCAGAAGACTGTCATGCCTTCCGCAGTGCCAAAGGTCTCTGTGGAATGTAAATTCCTTAAGGGGGTTTACACTGTCTTCTTTTTCTCTCTGCACCTCACACCTACCATAGTCCCTTGCGCAAAACAAACACTTAGATATTTGTTGAACTGAGTAGAACTGAGATTTCTTCTAGTTCTGACATTCTATGTTTTACATTATGAGATCCCCTCCAGCCCTAATATTCTGTGATTCTATAAAAAATAAAAAGCATACCTTTAGATCTTTCTGCCAGCTACAAGACTACCCTTGTCCAAGCTCTTTTGCCTGGACTATCGCAATTATCAACTAATTAGTCTCTCTGACATCCATTTTCTCCCCTCTACAATCCGTCTTCCACACAGTTGTCAAATTAATATTCCAGAACACATTAAATGTAAAATACAAACTCCCTTGCTTGGCATTTAAAGGCTTTCACAATCTGACTTTAGCCTATCTTTCCAGGCTGATCACATGTTACTCCCCCTCGCACTCACCACATTACAGTCAGACTAGCCCACTTGCTATTTCCATGTATGACACGCCATGACCTGTCTCCTTGCTTTTGCAAAGTCTGTCCCCCGTGACTGACGTAATCTCCCTCCTTACCACCACCTCTTGGAACTCTTTGCTCCCTCGAAGATTCAGCTGAAGTGCCATCTCCTACGAGAAGCCTTTCTCGATTTCTCCAGTAGTTTGTACTACCCCCTAACCCTCTATCACAGTGTCTTTATTTTGTATAGATGCTGTATTTACTTATCTATGAAAATTTTCTGTGCCCCCAGAAGAATCTAGTAAGGGCAAGGATCGTCTCATTTTTGTCTCTGAAACCCCAGCATTTGGTACATCTCCAGGCTTAATGAAATCGTGGATTAGCTTGTTAAAATTAGAACAGCCCGTTGTCAACTTCTGGTTCTGCTGAAGGAGGCTGCTTTTCATTTGGACCATTTGGAGGATATGGGATGAAGTAGTTTGATGCTGAGAGGCTTAAAAGCCAATCCCTATTTACCCACAACCAGTCCATGTTGAATGAGAGATGGAGGAGACAGGCAGCTTCTCTCCCTTTATTCACTTTCCTTCCACTTTCAATGACTTCTGAAAGCCCACCTCCTCCCCAAGTGGTTTTCCTGAATTAATCAGAGCGGAGGTAACAGCATCCCCTTTCTCCGACCATTCTAGCCATGCAAATATCATGACTCCCAGGTTTTTCTCATTTTCTGCCTAGTTACTCCTTGCCCTCAAATTTCTGCCTCCTCTAAAATATACTCACCCTTAACCTTTTTGGGACAGAAACACTTAACCATTTAGGTTTCTCTCTGGTGGTTCATCTCTTCTAAGGAAGTGTGTCTTCTTGTTTGTCCTAGAGTCCCACAGAAGACAGTAAAGAAGTAAAACTTAACTAAAAATCCTTAAATGGTACCCTAAACTAAGTATAACTAAAGTATAAACTAAACTATAAGGAAACTAAAGTAGAAACTACTTGGCCTGGCATTTGAGGCCTTCTGCAGTCTGCTTCAGCCAATCAAACCTTACTTCCCACTCTTCCCTTTCCTTTTTTGTGGTTTAGTTGATTAGTCATGTCCAACTCTTCATGACCCCGTTTGGGGTTTTCTTGGAAAAGAATGATTTGCTATTTCCTTTTCCAGCTCGTTTTACAGATGAGGAAACTGAGGCAAACAGGGTTAAGTGATTTCCCAGGGTCATACAGTTAGTAAGTGTCTAATGCCAGATTTGAACTCAGGAAGATGAGTCTTTCTGACTTCAGGCCCTGTGCTCTGTTCACTGTGCCACCTAGCTGCCCTTAAATTTTATCTGCCCCCAGTACCTGGCACAGTTTATTGAAAAATGAACAAATATATGAGTGGGAGTTTATCAGCGCATCCATCCATGTGTCTGGGAATATGTTTGTCTGAGTCCAGTATATATGTGAATATCTAAAGGTGAGAATCTGTGTGTGAGTGCTTGATGCCTAACGTCTGTTTGAAATGTTGCTTCTATCAAAGTCTGTGAGTATGAATGCATATGTGTGTTCATGTATGGATGAGGGTAAGGGTAAGCATGTTTGTGAGAGTGTGTAGGGATGCATGTGTGACAGTCTATATCTGCCTCACCACTTTGGCTGGTGGGGGTAAGAATGTAGCCCTCCAAGCCTGAGACAGCTCTCTCTCCTGGACTCTCTCTTTCTCCATCCATCTGTGGACACCAGTCTCTTCTCTCCGTATCCTAATTCCCATACCCCCTCCCACCCCAGTTCAGGGTTGAGAGCCTGGTGAATTTATGATGGGGGGTGAATTTATGATGGGGGCCAAGGCTGGGCTGCCTTTGAGGCCCTGCTTTGTTCCAATGGCAATTCCCACCAGCAGAAGAAAAGACACTTTTCCTGTAGCAGCCTGGGCTGCAGGGTCGCCTTATTCAGGAGGCCCAGCATGCCCCTGCACACAAAGACCAGGCCAGGGCTGGGTCAGGCCAATGGGCAGCTGGTGCTTTGTTCACCGAGATGGAGGCTGGACCCAAGACAAAAGATGCTGCCCAGAGCCAGCAAGGGGGGAGGAGAAGGGGGAAGGGAGGGAGAAAGGGGAGAGTTTGGCTGAGCTGAAGGGGAAGGACTTTCAGAACTCATCAGTGAAGGAAGAGACCCAGCTCTGTTCACCAAGGCCCTCTGGGTCCTCCTCCTCCCAAATTCCACAATGAGCTAGATTTTCTAAGATGAGAATTCCTAGTCCCTCTAGCCTTTGGACTGAGCCTTGGATCCGGAGCCAGGATAGCTGTGTTTGAATCTAGTACTGTCTCCTAGTACCTTAGGCAACTCCTTATTACCTTTCTCCCCCTCCAGACCTCAGTTGCTTCAACTGTAAAATAAAGGGTGTTGTTAAGGTCCTTCAGTCTCTGAATTCGATGATAAGAAGATTGGGAAAGAGAAGGAAGGACATAAAGCAGACCAATGTCAGTCTGGAAGGTGGTCTCTAGCAAGACACAATGATATTCCCTGGACTGAATCCCAGAGTATTGGGTCCAATCTGTGCACAGCCAACAACTCTCAGCATGACTGAGAATTTCCTTTCTCCAGGCCTTAGTTAACTCATTAGTAAAATGAGATTGGACTAAAAGGTTTCTAAGGTCCCTTCTAGCTCTAACTACAATTCTAGGATTCTCTACTGTTTTTGTCCCCTTTCCAAGTCTCTTTCTCTTTTCTTGTCTGCTTTTCCTCCTCCTCTCTTTGCCTCTTTTCTTTCCCACTATTCCCTTTCCCTCTCACCTCTTTCTCACCCCTCCTCAGACCTTTTTGATTATGTCTTCTCTCTCTCTCTCTCTTTCTCTCTCTCTCTTCTTCCTCTTACTTATTGCCTCTATACCCCTTTCTCCTCTCTCTTTCTCTCTCCCTTCTCTCTTCTCATCTATCGTTTGTCTCCCTTTCTGTCTCTCTTTGTATCCCACTGCCTTTCCCTCTCCTCCTTCACCTTAATCCATTTTACCCCTCCTCTTTCCTCTAGCCTCTCTCCCATGCTGTCTCTCCCCTTGCCCTGTTTCTTCCTTCCCTCCTCCCTCTTCCTCCCCAGTTGCCTTTCCCCTATCTTTCCCTCTCTCCTTCTTTTGTCTGTCTTTGACTATCTCCCTGTTTCATTCTCTGCTTTCTTTTCTCGATCCTTACTTTGTTGCTGTAACTGGCTCCCTCTTTTCTTCTCCCTCTCTCCTGGTCTTTGCCTAGTGAGAGTTTTTATGCTGATTTGCTAATCCTCAATTTGCATATTTCCCGGAATGGAAGTGGGGGTGGGATGGAGACTGGAGCAGAGATTTCCCCTTTTGCTTCACTTTTTTTTCTTCTAAACTGGTCCCCTTCCTCTGGCTCCATTCACCTCTCTCAGCCTGGACTGCCATCCTCAAAATTCTATAATCCCTCAGTGTGAGTGAATGATGTGATCTGGCAGCCTAAAGAACCCGTGTGAGATCAGGCTTTGATATGGGAGGCATAGTATCTAGTATGAGGAAGGGGGTGACCATTCTCTGCCTTGGGCAGACCATATCTGTTGTACTATCCCCAGTTCTAGGGGTTATATTTTTGTGTAATGAGGATGTTTAAGAATTTTTCAAAACAATCTGAGCTGACATTAAAACATGAAGTCCCTCAGTCGACCTGATAGAACTATTGGCCATTGGATGGATGAAAGCAACTGATAGGACACAGGGAACTTGTAGTGATAGACGGAAGGATCAGGCATGTATCCTGGTGGAGATTTAAAAAGCAACCATCAGCTTTGAGGAGAAAGTTCATCCTTTGCCTTTTTCCTTGAGGCTCTCGGAGAGCAAGCCAAGCAAGGAGAGAGCTGATTTCTCTGTCCTCCTCCTCCCCATTGGTAATGCCCTCTTGCAGCAGAAGCACATGGCACAGTCCTAAGGAAAGGGGCAGCCACAGAGTCAAGTCAGAGTCCAGTGTTGAGAGCCAAGATCCTCAGAACATGAGATGTCTCAGAGCATAGGTTCTTGCTGGTCCTAGTTAGGAGTTCCATTTCTTTCTAAAGGAAATACCTTAGGCAAGGATTTCAACTGAACCTGACCCTGAAAATGGTAGAGATCTTGGCCATAAATCAGAGTAGTGGATCTAGAGTCGTAGAATCTGGGTTCAAATCCTGCCTTTAACACTTACTATTCTTGTGACTTTTGGAAAGTCACTTAACTTGTCTAAGACTCAGTTTCCTTATCTGTAAGAGCATTGGACTAAATGACCTCTGAGATCCTTTCCAGCTCTCATGAACTTTGGAAATAGGAATGTTTAGCTTGGAGCTTAGAAGGCTTGGGAAGGGGATATAAGGCATAATTACCTTCTCAAAGTACTTGGAAGATTGTCATGTGGAAGAGGGATTATGTTTATTATACTTGGCCCCAAAGGGCAGAACTGCCAATATTGGGTGGAAATTGCAGACAGATAGATTTTGGCTTTTTATAAGGAAAAACTTCCTACCAGTTAGAGTTGTCCAAAAGTGACTGTCTTCAAGCAGAGCTTGGCTGATAATCTGGGAACATTGGCGTGAGGATTCCTGCTCAGTTATGGATTGGATCAGATGCCCCCTTCCAACTCCAAGGCTCCATGACTTCTCTAACACCAATAAGACTTGGAAGGAAACCAATAGGGAAAGCTGCCTTATTGTGTGGATATGGAGTTCATTATATTAAAGCCTCTTTGAACACGTTCTTGTAGCCAGGAGGGTTTAATGTTTGGGGAGAGAGAAGAGGAATGACTTATAGTCTATACTGGAGCCCCAAGGAACCCTTGAGTAAGAATATTTGGGTTTCAGACACCTCTAATAAATAGAAATTCAGTGAGGATGTTTATGTAAAAGAAATTATGGGATTTGGTGCTACAAGGTATCTTTGAGATCATCTCATCTAACTTGATCAGTGCACTAATGGGAGATTAAGGTCCAGAGAGGAAAAAGAACAAAGATTCCCTTGGATTGATTCCAACTAGAGGGTCTGGTGTCTCTTGGAAGTTGGCTTAAAACTTCCCCAATGATATTCTGTGTTTTAAGGTCCCTTCCAGACCTACCATCCTATGCTTTCTCCTCTCTTGGCTTCCGTGATGGTGGGTTGTTTTGGGTTTTGGTTTTTTGGGGTTTTTTTGCTGCTTCTTCTGCTTGGCTGAGTGTTCCTTCTCAGTTTCCTTCACTGGTTCCTTGTTCTTCTTCTGCCCCTGAAGTGTGGGTGGGTTGGCTCTTCTCTTTATATATCTCTCTCTTCACATACTCTCTTTCAGCCTTAGATTCCGTTGCTTCAATTATCACCTCTACACAGCTGAAGACTGACTCCTCGCCTCCCAGCGTCTTTAGCCCAAGCTCATCCCTGGTGTCATTTGCTTGCACAAAGCTTTTCTTCATCCTCCCAATTGTTATTGGTCTTTCCACCCTCAGATTGCCTTGAAAGGCAGCTTGTCAGTAGATAAAGTGCTAAACTCAGACTCAGGAAGGGTTTGAATCCTGCCCCTAGACATTTACTAGCTGTGTGATCCTGGACAAGTCACTTAACCTCTCTGCCTCAGTTTCCTCAGCTGCAAAATATGGAAAAGGCTTTGCAAAGCTTAAAGTGCTATATAAACACAAGCTGTTATTGTTTGTATGTAACAGTTGGCCAGTAGATAAAATTAGCTCTTAGTAAAGACACTTATTAGGGTAATAAAAAAGAATAGCGATGAAACATCCTCTCCTCTCCTCTTTTCTCTCTCTCTCTCCTCTCTCTCTCTCCCCCTCTCCCTCTCCCTCTTTCTCTTTTTCCCCTCTTTCCTGCCCCACCCCATTATAAGCCAGGATGAACCCAGGTTGGTCTGGTGGTTCCGGTTTAGGATTGGAATGAAATGAGATACTTGAAATCCATCCAACACTTAGCAACAATAACAAAAAAGTTCACTTACCAGTAGCATGGGAAAGATACTGAACAAGAACACCATGCTGGTTCAAGTAGATGTGGCCCCCTTCTTCTCCAAAGGGAAATACATTCATTCAGCAGGATGAGTTGGATCAGATGAGCCGACGGTGATCCACCAATGATTCTTCTCCACAAGTCTATCTAGGCCTAGAATAACTCCAGTATTAGCCAACTCAGCCTTCTAAGGGACTTCAAGAGCCTTCTGGTTCCCACTTTGTAAAGAGATGACAGGGTGTTAACACCTTGTTAACATATTAACACCTTATTTTTGTGATCACATCCTCTTCATGGGCCAGATTCCTGTCTACATTAAAAAAAAAACAAACCCCAAACAACAAACCTCAGATCTTATTAATACTTGAAAAAGATGACTAAAAATCAAGAAACAACTTTCCTAGGCATACAAAATTTGCCCAGGCTCAACTGTGCCCCCGTGATATGCTCCTATCTGCAACTTGGTACTTGATTGTCAGAGATAGTTCTTACTAAAATCCATGGTTGGCTCTCTTTGCTGCCAGAGACCCCAGTCCTTGAAGTTTCTAGAACCCTGGTTCTCTGTGTCTGTTTCTGTATGGGTGAGTAACTCTGATGTAAGGTGTTATGAATATACTTATGCTGTCTAAGAATAAACAGTACTCTTTGGAAAGCCAGGAAGGTTTTAATTATATTTTACATTTATTCGTACATCCCCTGAATGGAGTACAGGAGAGTACAAGGCCAGTCCTTTTATTGACCCCCAGTTTGGATCTCCTGCCTGGCTCTTCATTGGTCAGATGCAATCCCCCGACTGCCGAAATCGTGCCCTCCTCAAACATCTGGTTAAGCATGCATACAAGCTTCTGACCTTTCACTGGATCAGAAGCCTGGTTTCAGCTAGATCACAGCTCTGATTAGAACCAGTCACCTGACTTACAATCTGCTATCATTATTGCGTGGAAACAAAATTCCTCCCACAAAACATTTCTCACACGAGGTACTTTGGTGGGGAGGGGAGGAGAAAATCATTTAAAGCAGCACTGAGAACATTACCATTGAGGATGTGACAAGGGAATGATGAGGATACAAACAGTGCCCTAAGGGTTGAGTTGCTTTTCCCTAGTTTATTCTCTGACCTGAAGGTATCCTAAAGTCTCTTCCCCTTATCTTGAAATACCTTCCTCCTTATCCTGGACCAGAAAATTCCTTGTCTCCCCCCATCCCAGGTCATCAAATTTTCCCCGTCTCCCTTATCTTGTGTCATCCATCCTCCTCATCCTGAGCCTAGTCTTCAACCCCCATAAAAACCTCTAAGACTACATCATCATTCTGAAACCTCTACATAAGCGTAACGCCCCCAAATATCCGAGCCTTACTTAGCTTTCTTGCTAGGAGACCCATGCTGCTTTTGTGTCGATAAAGCTCCCAATGAATGGCTAAGAGAAAGTTGTCTAAAGGAATTCTTTCACACCTGAACCAGCTCAACCAGCTCTAAACCTCAGCAGGAGCAGGTAAAGTTTCACAAACATTACATATATCTTTACAATTTTTATTGCACATTTACAATCTCACAATCAACAAGAAGATATGAAGAATCATTGCTGTTTAGTTGTGTCTAACTCTTGGCGACTCCATTTGGGGTTTTCTTGGCAAAGATACTGGAGTGGTTTGCCATTTCCTTCTCAAACTCATTTTAAAGATGAAGAAACTGGGGCGGCTTGATGGTACAGTGAAGACAGCACCAGCCCTGGAGTCAGGCAGACTTAAGTTCAAACCTAACCTCAGACACTTACTAGCTGTGTGACCCTGGGCAAGTCACTTAGTCTCGATTGCCTCCCCCTCCCAATCCCCCCCCCCAATTAAAGATGAGGCAAACAGGATTAAGTGGCTCTACTATGCCACCTAGCTACTTCCCTATGAAGAGTATAAGATTCTATTTATTTATCCTCATCCCAACTTCCCTGTTTCTGTTGATGGCACCACCAACCTAGCAGTCACCCATACCCCCAAACTTGGAATTTTCCAGAAGATCTGAGTTCAAATCCAGCCTCAAATTTTTATAAGCTATGTGACCTCAGGCAACTCACTAAGCCTCAGTCTGTCTGTTTCCTCAACTGTAGAATGGGGATTATCATAACACCGAACACCTCCCATCATTTTGAGGATCAAATGAGATAATATTTGTAAAGAATTTAGCAGTGCCTGGCATACAGTAGACACTTAAAAAAATGCTTGTTCTCTCCCCTTCACACTCTGTATTCCGGCCAAGCTAGGCTATTAGTGGTTACCTACACTCAACATGTTATCTCTCACATCCCTGCATTTTTAACACAGATTCCCCCCTGTCAGGAATCACTCCTTCCTCAAATGCATTTGTCAAAATCCTGATCCTCCAAGATTCAGTTTAGATATTCTGTCCTCCATGAAGCTTTCCCAGATCTCGCAGCCCAAGTGTCCTCTCCCTCGGTACATTTTCCTAAAGCTCTTTCCTAAAGCTTTCTGCTTAAACTCTCCTTTGCTGTCATCACACTCTGCTTTGTTTTCTATTGATCATTATTAACACCCTAGTGGAATAAAAAAGTCCCTGAGGGCAGGGACTGAGTTATTCAAGGGACTTGTATATAATAGGCATAATAACCATTCATTGAATTTAACTGAATTGGATATTCTTGAGTTCCTTTCAGTTCTAACATTTTATGCCCTATGTTCCCTAGGTCCCTTCCGGGTCTGACCTTCTATGTTCCTGTTCTAAGATCTCACCCCCCCCTGCCCTGGCCTCCTGAAAACAATCCTCGAAGTGTGGTCCTGGGACTCTTTCAGGGGTTCTTAGAGGTCACAACAATTTTCATAATAACACTAAGATGTTTCCGTTTCTAATATGGCAAATATTTATAGATATAACCCACATAAACAAAAGTTCTTTGGGGAGGGGTCCTCAATAATTTTTAAGGGTAATTAAGGGATCCTCGGACCAAAGAGTTTTGAGAACTACATTCTGGGATTCTATGAATGGTATTGAGTTATTAGGCAGTCTCTGGGTCCATTCAGGGGGCCTCCTTTTGTATAGATACAAGAAGGGGAGAAGGGAGGAAGAGAGGCAGGCTTTGGGGGTGGGAGAGCCTTCAAACCTTATTGGAGAAACTGCCTCCAGTGCTTCCAAAGGGCTTTCTGGGTCAAAGGGAAGGGACAATAGAGAAATGGAGGGAAGGAGAGAACAGGGCGGAGCTCCCAGCCACTCTCTCCCTCTCCCTTTTGCCCCCTCCCTTTGCTTCTCAGCCACCCAGGATCATCCAGGACCAAGACATCTGCCTGCTGCTTTCCTGGCTGCTAACTGCTGTCTTCAGAATGCCACAGGCCAGAGTTTCATGTGGGAATCATTTTCAGGCCTTCTGGTCCCAGAACCAGTCCCCACACTCTCTGTCCTATATAGAACCCATGGAGTAACAATAACAGTAACTCCCATCTCTACAGCCCTTTGAGGCTTAGGAAGGGCTTTATTTAAAGCGACCCTATGTGGAAAGCAGCAACTATAATCACGGGATTATAGTCTGGAGCTGGAAGAAATTTTAGAGATCATCTAATCAGCTCCTTCATTTTATGGCTGAGACTTGAGAGGGGAAGGGACCTGTCCAAGGTCACGTGAGGAATCAGAATCTTAACCTTTTTGGGGTCATGGACCTCTTAGGAAGTCTGGTGAAACCTATGGACCCTTTCTCACATCATGTTTTGTTGCCTACATTCATAAAAGAAGGAAATTGTAAATACCAGTTAGAGATTATTGAAAATAAAGATGTAATTTTCCCCCTATACATATTCACAGACTCCCTCACATCTATAGGAACTCCTCTGGGGACCTTTGGTTAAGAATTTGTAGTCTAAAGCTTCCCAGTCCAGGCTTCTGCCTTTTGTCCCATTCCTCTGACTGGTGAGTCCCTGGCCCAGACCAACATTTCAGGAGGTGCCAATCCATCCATGCTCACTGCATTTCTGTGACTCTGTGAACTTTTCTGCACCTGTATCTTCTCCCTCCCTTCTCCATCTCTCTCCCTTTCCTTCCCACATTAAAATGTAAGCTCCTTGAGAGTAAAGATGGTCATTTTTACTTTTATTTGTATTCCCAGGTACCTGACACATAGTATACCTTAATAAATTCTCTATCTATCCATCTGTCTATCCATTTATCCATCTCTATCTATTCATCTGTTTGTCCATCTACACATCTATCCATCTCTCTTTTGTCTATCAGTACCTATCTATATCTGTTTTTCTATCTATCTGTTTATCTATCTATACAACATCCCATTTAGGAGAGCCATGAAGACCCCTTTTCAGAATAAATTTGCTCATGGATTAAAAGAAGTCCTTGTCAGTAGCTGCTCTCCAAGCAAGAAGGACAAAATTTAACCTGCCCTAGGAGGGATCAAGATTAGTACGGAAGACATATTCCTGGTCAGAAAGGACCATTACTTTGAAGGATAATAGAATGGAAAAAGACCATAAAGGTCATCGAATCCAATCATTTCATTTTATTTCTTTTTACTTTTCGTTTAGTTTTATTTTTTAATGAAAAAAATATATTTTCTTTCCTTTCCACCTTTCAACTGAAAAAAAAAGGAAAAAGAAATATAAAACTCCATTACAAATATGCATAGCCAAAAAACCCAAAAGAAAAATAAAAGAAATTCTTGCATTGTCCATATCCAAAAATATATGTCTCATTCTGCCCCTTGATTCCATCACTTCACTGTTGGGAAATGGGTAGTAGGCTCATCGTTGCTCTTCTGGAATTGTGGTGCGTCATTGAATTGATCAAAATTTTTGTGTCTTTCAAAGTTGTTTGTTCTTACCATGTTGTTGTTATGGTATAAATTAATTTCCTGGTTCTGCTCATTTCCCTCTGAATCAGTTCATACCTGTCATCCTAGGTTTCTCTGAACTCTTTTGCCAGCTCCTATGACACAAGTCAGCTAGGTAGAACAGCGGATAGAGTGCTAGAACTGGAGTCAGGAAGACTGCTCCTCCTGAGTTCAAATCTGGCCTCAGATCTTTGCTAGCTGTGTGACCCTGGGGAAGTCATTTAACCCTGTATGCCTCAGTTTCCTCATCTGTAAAATGAGCTGAAGGAAATGGCAGATCACTTAAGTATCTTTGCCAAGAAAACCTCAAATGGGGTTATGAAGAATCAAACATGACTGAAAAATGGCTGAAGAACAACATGACCCAAATATTCAATGTCATAATTTATTCAGGAACTCCTTGGTTGATGGGCATTCCCTTTTCTTCCAGTTCATTGCTTCTATGGATAGGTCTGCTATAAATATTTTGTACGCAGAGGTCTTTTTATTTTTTCTTGGATCTCTTTGGAAATAAGCTCAAGAGTCTGTCTCCCTCATTTTACAGGTGAGGAAATGGAATCTTGGGGAAGGTGACTTACCAAGGGTCACACAGGTAGAAAGCAGCACAGAGCAGGGATAACTGGTGAACATGTAGCCAATACACCTACTTTCTGATCTTATTCTTACTTTCTGATATTGTAATGTAAAAAGGAAATGTGTGAGTCAAAGGATGTCAACTTAGCCCTGAGCTCTGCTGCTTATACCTGTGTCACCTTAAGTAAGTCACTTCCCCTAGCTAAAGCTCAATATCTCCTCCTGTGAAATGAGGAAAGTAATCTTTGCCCTCCCTCCCTCTCAGGACTAGTGTGAAGCTGTCTCCTTCCTTCAGCTCTTTCCAAGGCTTTCAGGAAGCAGCCTCAGTTTAATTTGCATAAATTGGCCCAGCTGCCCTAGAGGGAGATAGAATTGGAAAGGCAAATTGACAAGGAGCTGCAATATCTCTTGGACCCTAATAAGGTACAGTGGGAAGTGCCCATCCTGGAAGGGGGCACAGCACACAGGTCCTGGGCTAAAAAGAAAAAAATATGGAATGACTCTGTCAGGAGTTCTCAGCACCTGGAGAGGCCCTTTGTTGGTATAATGCAAAAAGGAGGTATAAATAGCCATCCTGGTTCTGGCTCTGAAAAAATTGTGAAAGAGTCTTAGCATTGTCAGCTAAGATTCTAGGTGAGGGAGGAAAAGGGAGTAAACATAGACAGAAACCACCAGAATGACTAATGAGGACAGTGTAACCACTGAGTACTATGGAACTCCAGATCTCTTTTTTTCTCCTTGGTATAAAACAGAATAAGCTCCAACATTCAGGAGCCACTCTTCCAGGTCTGTCTGCAGCTCTGGGATAAACCTCAAGTGTACTGTGTCATGAATTTGGAACTCAAAATAAATGCAAAAAAATTCTAATTTTTTAAAAGTGTATTGTAAAATGTCTCAGGCTAGGACAAAAAGAATTTTTGTGGCTATGCCAGGGACTGGCACACATCCTTCCTGTATATTTTATTTTAACATCAATAAATTATATCTGTGTAAGTTCCCTTTGTGTCTGAGTTGTATCTCTTCCTTAGCTCCAAATGGACCATAGCATCCAGGAATCCCGCCATACTTCAGTGGTTCAAAAACTGGCACCTTCTCCAAGAGAGAAGAAACAACTTCCAGAGAGCCTCTGTGGAAGTGGATGAGGGTCCTACAACATCTCATAGTGAGTCTCTAAAGTTGGAGTTCCAAACAGCAGAGTGGTGGACAACAGCTGTAAGACACTGCAATGGAGTCTTTCTGAGAGCAAAGCTACTGTGTTAACCAGTGGTAGGCAGAACTATCACAGCAAGGGAAGGGAGGCACAATGCTGACCACTCATTGGAGGGACCATCATAGGGCCCATATGAGCCTCTGGGATGAATTGAAAGGGACCAATTGAAATGGGGAGAGGAATTTCTGACTACAGACATAGGCTCATATAAAATTCATATCTGTGAATTTTATCATTTAATTAAAGCTTGCTACATATTTGATGCCTTATGAGCTTGAGTGCTTGTAAGGGGAGATTGTGCTGCTATCGAGGAATTTCCAGCTATGTAGAGATAAATAAGCCAGAGAAATTTAGAATATTTCCCAAAGCGTACATGGGCTCTACATGTTGAAGGAGTGTCTATCTATCACGAAGATTTTTAAATTGTTTGGTTTTTGTCCAGACCTGTGATTTCATTAGAGTAGGCCACTCCTAATGAAGAATTCCAACAACAAATGTACACTGTCAGCTTATAGTCTTAGAGAACTTAGAGAACTTGTCCAGGATCACATGACTGGTACATATCAGAGGCAAGACTTGATGCTAGGTCTTCTTGACACCAAGATTGGCTCTTTGTCTCCTGGGTCATGATGCCTCTTTGAGGTTACACAGATAACAGAACAATCCTTCTGTATACACCCAAGTTCAATTAGAGATTCTCCCTCCTAAGCTCTTTAGACCAAACTCACTGGTATATTTAACAATATGAAACTTGCTTTTGGCCCACCAGGAAGTCTCTTGAAGGCTTGGTAGACCTGGATTATTCTACCCCTAGTTCTTACTCGACCAACTACCCTTTTACTTCATCCAAAAGAAACCTAGGCAAATACCAAAAAGCAGAGAAAAATATCTCATTACCTGCAAAAGATCTAAATAATTCTACCCAACACCCAAGCCACCTCAACAACTTGGGAAAGACAGTCCCTTTCTTTGTCACACTCTAAGCTAAAGAGGGTTTATGTACAGCAAGCGTTTCCTCCATTGGAGAAGGTCATCAGCTTACAAAATCATAAGATGTCCTGAGATCCTTCCATCCCAGTTTTACAGATAAGAACACTGAGGCCCTAAGGTTAAGTGATTTTTACAAAAACCAGGTCTTTAATAACAGACTCAAGATTCGAATATGGATTCTCTGACTCCAAATCTAGTGCTTTTTCCACCAAATAATGATTTAGAGCTGGTTACATAAGGACAAGCTCTTGGTACTTCAGCTGTAAATTACTGGTTGTCCCTTTAAGAGAAAGGAGGCTAAAAATAACTATTTAGCTGAGAACCTCTGCATTTACAGATGTGGTTACTATGGTAACAGCCTAGAGCTCTAGGTGTTAACTCAGGGTAAATCAGAGGCTTTTAGGAGTTTTGTTTTCTTGGGGCCTGTCTTGAACAGAAGGTTAGATGAAGAGGTTAGAAGTGTCAGGAAGGTGCAAAAAGAAGTTAGAGGCGTAGCTCTGCCACTGATTTTCTGGGTCCTTGACATATCCTTTCCTCTGTCTAGGCCTCAGTTTCCCCCTGTAAAATTAGGGCATTGGACTAGATGATTGCTAAGGAATTTCTCAGCTTTGACTTTCATTTGATTTAATCCAATTCAACAAATATTTATTAAGCACCTACTGCATGCAAAGATGGTTTCATATCCACTGTCCCCAACACAGAGGTTTGCATGTAGTAGGAGCTTAATAAATGTTTGTTGGCTAAAGTAGTGCCTGACCTCAAAGAGTTGTCTTTGAAGACAGAATATGAATGCAAGTAAGTATGATGCCAAAAAGTAGGCCATGAGAACAGAAGAGAGTCAAGCCTAGGACTGGAGAAAATTTGAGGAGGAAGAGATCTCTTCTTTTTCAAACTTTTAATTTTTAAAGATATCTTTTATTTTTACATTACCATCATTTCCAAATATATTTCTCCCCTCTCCCCCACCCCCCATGTGGGAAACTAGGTAGCACAGTGGATAGAGGACCAGGCCTGGAGTCAGGAAGACTCATCTTCCTGAGTTCAGATCTGCCTTCAGACACTTACTAGGGGTGTGACTCTGGGCAAGTCACTTCACCCTGTTTGCCCCAGTATCCTCATCTGTAAAATGAGCTGGAGAAGGAAATGGCAAGTCATTCCAGCATCTTTGCCAAGAAAACCTCGAATGGGGTCACAAAGAGTTGAACGTGACTGAAAATGACTGAAAAAAAAACTCCTTCCCACACACACTGAGCCAACCCTCCTAACAAAGAATTAAAAAAAAAGTTTTTAGAAAATCTATTCAGTAAAACTAATCAACTCATCAAGTGACTCTCATGTTGTATGTAGTATTCCACACCCATGACCCCTCCACCTTTGCAAAGAAGAGAAGAGAGGGAAGGGTGTGTTTTCTCATATGGGAAGGGAACATTTTCAGCTGGGGATCCCCTCTATTCTTCCAATGACTTATTTATGTATATTTTCTGCCCCCAGGAGAATGTAAGTTTCTTGGAGGCAGGGACTGGTTTGCTTTTGTCTTAGTACCTTTCTTAGTACCTTGAACAAGATGATGCTTCTTAAGGTCACATTAAATGGAGTTCAGGTGTCCCATGAGCTAGGCCTTGAAAGAAGGGAAGTATCTCAATAGATGGGGATAGAGATGGGGATGGGGCCCATTTCAGGCATGGTGAACAGTTGCTGCAAATGTACAGTGGTGGGAGAGGGAAGGCTCCAGACTGGGTTAGAGCATTTTCTCAGATGTACAAGAAGATATGGATGCAATCTATATTGTTGGAAAGTAGACCCACATAGAAAAAAAAATCACAATCTATCTAACTCTGTCTAAATTGTATCTCCAAGGAACTCTGATTTTGCCCGGAATGGTCATCCTGATTTGGCCAAAGAATGGCCACCCCCTATATTTAGCAAATACTGTTCTTTTACTGGAATTTTTTCCTTCTTCTGATGAAGCCACTTGAAATTTCTGTCCAAAAAGCCTGTTGAGTTTTCTCTTTAAAATTGTTTGCTTTAATAATATGTTATATGGGGTAACTCTCTGGGAGAGGAAGGAAAGGGATGATGGGGAAATTTTGGTGATACAAACAGAAAAACCAAAAAGATATAAATAAACATTTATTTCAAAAAATTGTTTGCTTAAAAATGTTATGCTCTAGGGTGAGCATTGACTATCTTTTAAAGGGAATGGATTATAAAAGCTAGGAAATTACAAAGGGGGTCTTCCATTGTAAATTTTGAAAATTTTGAGCAACCTAGAATGATAAAGTCTTGGGTCTAGAAGGGAACTTAGAGTTCCTCTTGTCTGATTCCCTGCCTCATTCACAAGCAAAGATCCATTGCATCTCTGACTGGAAGTTCACTACCTACCATGGCACCTTGTTCTATTTAAGGAACAGTGCCAGGCCTTTCTAATGATGCCCACATTCTTTCCAGTGCCCTCATCTGGACCTGCTTCAGCTGCTCAATGTCTTTCCTAAAATACAGTTCCTAAAATTAGAGATGATACTGCAAACAAACTTCACGTTTATCAAATATGCAGGCTTTGGCAAAATCTCTTAGAAAATTCTTCTGGGTTTTAAGATGGAGAGATGTGGTTTGGACAGTTAGGTGGGTACAGCAGTGACTGAACGGACTGATGGATCCAGAGAATGGTAATAAATGGACTGATATCAGCCCAAAGGGTAGCCTCTAGTGGAGTGGTCCAGGGAGCTGTTCTTGCATCGACTAGTTCAGCTTGTAAATAGAATCTAATACATGCAGAGAATTATTTAAACATTTTTTTAAAAAAATCAGTGATGTGTGAAAACATGGAAAAGAGATCTTGGCCTTGGGAATCCAGCGTAAATAGAAAAAGGTCCTAAAACCTCCGAAATCCATCTTGGGCCTCAGTCTCTAGCTGCCTAGAGTGACAGGCAGCCCACCCAAGTGTGCTCCAATCCATTTTAGGCCTAAGTCTCAGAGCCCCAAGGGGAAAATAAAGGAGGAGGTAGCCTGCCATCACTGATTCAGGCCTCAGCCTGGCTGAGGTGGTACAGAGGGGGCAGTGAGGCCTTTGCTTTTGCAGACCCAGAGATCAGGAAATGAGTGCCCCAGTCACATGTAGGGTGTCTCCTGTGTATCCCTTATCCCATTCATCCTGGCTTGAGATCCTGGTATGAAGTATGAGTTCAGCCCAGCCCCCCAGGGACCTGATCACCCCCCAGCCACTGGAGCTTCAGAGACAGAGGGCTTCCTTTAAGTTCCAACTAAAATCCTACCTTCTACAGGAAGCCTTTCCCAACCCCTCTTAATTCCAATGCCTTCTCTCTGTTAATTATCTCCTATTTATCCTGTATATAGTTTGCTTTGTATATTTGTTTGCATATTGTCTCTCCCAGATCATAAGCTCCTTGAGGGCAGGGACTGTCTTTTGCCTCATTTTCTATCCCCAGTGTTTAGCACAGTGTCTGACACATAGTAGGGGCTTAATAAATGTTTATTGATTGCTCATCAGAGGCAGGGACCTTCGGTCACTGTAGAAAGATGGTGACCTCTATCAACAAATCCTTCCATGCCATGGAAGGCAAATTCCCAGCTCCCATTCAACCTTGTCCTTGTGATTGAAAGTCAAAACCTCCTGAGCTGACACTCCTCCTCCTCTCTTCTGTCCCCATACTCTCATCTTTATGCAGCTGTGCTCTGCATCAGCCATAGCCCATATGCTCTTCTATTCTGTTGTGCCCCCTGGAGTCCCCCATTCTATTACTAACAAACTCCCTTCTATCTGAGTTCAACTCAGCTTACACTCTTTCCATCTCCTGGTGCTAATGGAAATCTGGCCTCACTTCTCCCCCCAAGGAAATTCTGCATCCCTGGCTACCCTTCACAGCACGAAAAGCTTCTTTCATGACAATGGCTCTGTGAGGTCCTGAGACAGGAGGAGGAGTAGGTACTTCCACCGAAGATGGAAATGTGAGTTTCCAGCATGCCCAGTTCTAGCTGGAATCATCTCAAAGAGTCATGGAAAATAGCTGAAATGAAGCAGAAAATCAACAAACCGGAGAAACACCAGTAGATAGCCCCACCACCATAAAAAAAAGACACCCATCCACATTTACATACACACACATACATGCACTCCCAGGAAGGACCACATCCACAGATGAGCCAGTAGGGAGGGGGCGGAGAACAAGATTCCTGCCTCAGTGTCCCCATCTAGGAGGATTTGATCCCCATCTCCTCTAACCCAATCAGAACTGCAGGAGAGCGCAAAGCCTGGCCCAGGCTAAGCACCTTAATACAGAACTATGGCAAAGGGGTGGGCAGGGGACAGAGCCCAGAGACTACCACAATCCCAACTAGGCTGCCCCTAAGACTGTTGGCACGGAGTAGGGCATCAACATTAGGATCCCAGGCACCATCCAGGACCATGATTGCTGCCTCAGTGTCCCAAGACCGAAACTAATGGAGGAGAAGCTGTTATTATCAGTGGATGCCCTAATCTAGGCCAAAGGCTGATTGCTCAGTATGGCTACCCTTAGTCTTCCATTTCCACTCTGGGCCCTGCACTTAAGGACTAGACTGAAAATACCTCCAGCAATTATAAAGCCAAGAAGTTTAAGACACAGCAAAGAGTGGCACCTTCACTACCTAATACCAGCAGAGAAATTGAAAGATATTTCTCTGGGGTTCTACGTATAATTATTGCAGAATTGCTTTCTTCTTTCATTTTTACTTTGGAGCTCTCATCATCCATAGTATGTCTTCACCATATTTGGAGCTTTCTTCCATATATCCATGCCTTCAGTCTTTCTATTAGGGATATCTGGTAAAAAAAAACAAAAACAAAAAAAACCCAACCCTCTTCTCACCGTTTTCTTTCTTTTTGTTAGAGCTGTCACGCCAGTTCCTTTGTGCAGGACCCAGGGTGGGAGAAGAAACGAGGGCTGCAAGCAGCCACCCTGAGCTCTCAGGCCCTCTCCAGGCTTCACCTTTTCTCTTAACCCCAGGCTCACATTTCCAACCACCTGACAGACATCTCCACCTGGATGTCCCAAAGGCATCTCAGACTCAATAGCTCTAAATCAGAGTTCATCATCCTTTCTCCTAAACTCAATTCTCCTTCTAATTTCCCAATTTGTGTCAAGGGTACCACCATTTTTCCATTCACTCAAGTTCACCACAATGAGGCTTTGGTACACATGACCAAATCCCGTAAGATGGGGGCACCCATTGTAGGAGGCAGCAGAGATCTGTTTCTGAGAGGACATCCTATGGTTTCCCACCCACGTGGGTGGGAGCAGCTTGTTCTGGCTATACAGCAAATGGAAAGAGGCTTCTCCCACCCATGTGGAAGGGGAATGAATGCAGGGTGTCTTCTTCCAGAAGCAGATCCTTGCCTTCTCCCACATGATTGCCTTCATGGTTGCATCACCTCCTTAGTTGATTTGGGCATCAGTGGTAACGCTCTGTTATAGGAGTAGTGCTTAACCCTTCACTCTTACTCATCACTCATATCCAGTCAGTTATCAGATCTTATCAATTCTACCTCCTCAAAATCTCTCATATCCATTCCCTTTTGTTTACTCACACTGCAAAGATCCTAGCTCAGACCTTCATCACCTCTTACCTGAACTATTCTTCTTTCAATGTTCTTCATCAAATGAACATCTGAGTCATTTCTCAGCAGCAGGAAAAGTCCTATTATCTTTTTTTATAGTATTTTATTTTTTCCAATTAAATGCAAAGACAATTTTTAACATTCATTTTTACAAAATTTTGAGTTCCAAATTTTTCTCCCTCCTTCCCTTCCCCTCTTCCTAAAATAGTAAGCAATTCGATATAGGTTATATATGTTCCTGCTTGAACTATTGTAATAGCCTTTCTGATTGGGCCCTTGGAATCTGGTCTTTCTCCTCTCTAATATATCTTCCACATAAACGCCATATGGATAGTCCTAAAGTACACGTCTGACTGTGCACAAGAAACAGTCACTCTCCACCAGGTCGAAGATGAGATACAAATTCTTATGTCTGTCATTTAACAACTTTCCTAATCTAGTTTTAGCTTATCTTTGCCCACTGATTCCAGATTTTGAACTCTTATACACCATACAGTAGCCAAACTGGCATCCTTATACATGGTGTCCCATAGCCTGCCACTGTGTCTTTGCCCAGGATATCTCTCATGGACAGAATCTTCTCCCTCTTCATCTTCACCTTTTGGAATCCTATTTGCTCTCTTCAAGGTTCAACTCAAATGCCATTTCCTAAAAGAAGCCTTTCTTTATTCCCCTATTGTAATGCTTATTACACTGTATATTTATTTTGTGTATATCCTGCATTTATTTATCTGAAAATATTATATCTGTCCCCTAGCAGAATGTGCGATTCTGGAGGACATCCGTGTCCTCACTTTTGTATTTGTATCCCTATCACTTTGCATAGTGCCTGGTATACAATAAGTGCTTAATAAATGCTTGTTCATTGGTTGATTGAAGACTGGATGCAAGAAATGAAGTAAGAGTTGACTCTAGTGATAAAGAATGAAATTAGAGCTCTCGAAGAAAAACAGTTTAGCACAGGTGGAAAATCTTACTCAAGTAGTACACATCTGAAAAATAGAATGGAGCAAAGAGTACTAAAAAAAAGGCTACAATAAAATAAGAAATATTAAAACAAACTCAAAATTTGTAAAAATTTAGAACACGAGTTATCTACTATAAAAAAACTGACACAGAAAACAGTATGAAGAGAAATTATTTGAGTCATTAGGTTCCCCAAAGTTTTTAAACTGTCCATAGCCTTTGGCTCAATCATACTGCTGTAGATCAGAGATCAAAGAAAGAGGAAAAGGGCCCATATGTATGAAATATTTACAGCAGTTTTTTGTAGTGACAAAAAAATTAGAAACTGAGGTAGTGCCTATCTATTGGGGAATGGATCAACAAGTTGTAGTATATGAATGCAATGGAATACTATTGTGCTATAAGAAATAATGAAGGTGACAATTTTAGAGAAACCTAGGAAGACTTTTATGAACTGACACAAAGTGAAGTGAGCAGAACCAGGAGAATAATTTATGTAATAACAACAATATTGTGAAGACAAACAACTTTGAAAGACTTAGGAACTTATAATGACCAACCACAATTCCAGAGGAATCATGAAATAGGCTGACTACTCCTAATAGAGAAATGATGGACTCAGAATACAAATTGAGACATGCTTTTTTTTTTAATGACCAATTTGAAGAATTTATTTCACTTGACTGTACATGTCTGCAGTAGGGGTTTTGTTTTTCTTTCTTTCTCATAGGTGGGGAAGTGAGGAGGTGAGGAGAAAGGTAGATCTTTGTTTGAAAAAATTTTTTTAAAAACAAACAAACAAAAGAATCATCAGATCCCCTGAAAACCAATGATAAATCAAAAAACCTAGATGTCATATTTCAAGAAACCATAAAAGAAAACTTGCTAGAATTACTGAAACCAGAGTGCAAAGTGAAAAAGACAGAGTCCACAGGTGACCACTTGAAAGAAACACTAAATTTATTACACCCAAAAAGATGATACCCAAACTCAAGAGCTTCTAGATTAAAAATACTACAAGCATCAAGGGGAAAAAAATCAAGTACCAAAGAGCCACAGTTCATATCATATAAGATTAGATAGCAAATAGAATCCACAAAATAACAGAGGGAAGCAGGTCTCCAGCCCAAGATGGCCTGGATGGTTGCTGGGAAGGGTCTAGTACACCATGCTGGGAGCAGAACACAGCCCAGTGTTGCTGCACCAGGACAGACCAGGTGCTGAGGAGATCAGGCGGAGCTGGCCATAGGGCCCTGAATCACTGCGCTGTGGTAGCTACCAGACTTCTCAACTCACAAACACCAAAGACAACTTAGCAGGTCAGTAGAAAAACTGCTGGAATGGGGTGAGAGGGATGTGAGGTTGGCCCTAGCCATGGGGCAGCAAAGGTGGTGCAGAACAACAGGCTGCATCATCAGGAAGCTCCTGCAGCTCCTTCCAGAGCTCCAGCTGTGGTTGCCTCTGGCCCTAGGCTTGGTGGGAGGAATCAAGTGGTGGATCAGAGCAGGAGTGCAGGGAGAGCTTTGCTGGCGCAGAGGCAGGGTTCTCTTGCTTTGCTCTGCTTGGATCTGGGTCGTTGTCCTGGTTGGTGGTTCTTGGGGGAGGAGGAGTGCTGGTGTGGCAGAGCTTGCAGTGCCAGTGGAGTAGAAGTAGCTCTGAAAACAGCAGCCCTAAAACTTGGGACAAAGTACTCTCTACTCTACAAGCAGTCATCCCCTAACAAAAAGCTCAAGGGTCAAGTAGTTGGCTGGGAACATGAACAGGCAGCAAAAAAGGATGCGGACTATTGAATCTTTTTTTTTGGTGACAAAGAAGATCAAAACATACAGCCAGAAGAAGTCAACAAAGTCAAACAGCCTACATCAAAAAGCCTCCAAGAAAAATATGAATTGGGCTCAGGACATAGAAGAGCTCAAAAAAATTTGGAAAGGCAAGTAAGAGAAGTAGTGGAAAAATTGGCAAGAGAAATGAAAGTGATGCAAGAAAATCATGAAAAACAAGTCAATGACTTGCTAAAGGAGACCCAAAAAAATACTGGAGAAAATAACACCTTAAAAAATAGACTAACCCAAATGCAAAAGAGCTTCAAAAAGTCAATGAGGAGAAGAATGCCTTTAAAGGCAGAATTAGCCAAATGGAAAAGGAGGTCCAAAAGACCACTGAAGAAAATACCACCTTAAAAAATGAGATTGGAGCAAGTGGAAGCTAGCGACTTGATGAGAAATCAAGAAATTATAAAACAGAACCAAAAGAATGAAAAAATGGAAGACAATGTGAAATATCTCATTGGAAAAACCACTGACCTGGAGAATAAACCCAGGAGAGATAACTTAAAAATTATTGGACTACCTGAAAGCCATGATCAAAAAAAGAGCCTAGACATCATCTTTCAAGAAATTATCAAGGAAAACTGCCCTGATATTCTAGAACCAGAGGGTAAACTAGAAATTGAAAGAATCCACCAATCGCCTCTTGAAAAAGATCCCCAGAAGAAAACTCCTAGGAATATTGTCACCAAATTCCAGAGTTCCCAGATCAAGGAGAAAATATTTCAAGCAGCCAGAAAGAAACAATTTGAGTACTGTGGAAACACAATCATGATAATGCAAGATCTAGCAGCTTCTACATTAAGGGACTGAAGGGCTTGGAATATGATATTCCGGAGGTCCAAGGAGCTAGGATTAAAACCAAGAATCACCTACCCAGCAAAATTAAGTATAACACTCCAGGACAAAATATGGATTTTCAATAAAATAGAGGACTTCCAAGCATTCTTGAAAAAGAAAAGACCAGATCTGAAGAGAAAATTCGACTTTCAAATACAAGAATCAAGAGAAGCATGAAAAGGTAAACAGGAAAGAGAAATCATAAGGGACTTACTAAAGTTGAACTGTTTTGTTTACATTCCTATATGAAAAGATGATATTTGTAACTCATGAAACTTTTCTAAGTATAAGGGTAGTTGAAGAGAATATACATATATATAGACAAAGGGCACAGGGAGAGCTGAATATGAAGGGATGATATTTAAAAATAAATAAATAAATGCAATTAAGGGGTGAGAGAGAAATATCTGGAGAGAAGGAGAAAGGGAGAGATAGAATGGGGTAAATTATCTCACATAAAAGTGGTAAGAAAAAGCAGTTCTATTGAAAGGGAAGAGGAGGCAGGTGAAAGGGAATGAATGAATCTTGCTCTCATCAGTCTTGATGCAAGGAGCGAATAACATACATTTTCAATTGGGTATCTTACCCTACAGGAAGGTAAGTGGGAAGGGGATAAGAGAGAAGGGATCATAGAAGGGAGGGCAAATAGGGGGAGGAGGTAATCAAAAGCAAACACTTTTGAAAAGGGCCAGGGTCAAGGGGAAAAAACTGAATAAAAGACAGGGGACAGGATAGAATGGAGGGAAATATAGTTAGTCTTTCACTACATGACTATTATGGAAGTGTTTTGCATAATGATACATGTGTGGCCTGTGTTGAATTGCTTGCCTTCTCAAGGAGGGTGGGTGGGGAGGGAAGGAGGGAGAAAATTTGGAACTCAAAGTTCTAAAAGCGGATACTCAAAAAAAAAGTTGTTTTGCATGCAACTGGCAAATAAGATATACAGGCAATGGGGTATAGAAATCTATCTTGCCCTACAAGAAAGTAAGGGGAGAGGGGATGGGAGGGAGAATGAGGTGACAGAAGGGAGGGCAGACTGGGGAGTGGAGCAATCAGAATGTATGCCATCCTGGGGTGGGAGAGGGTAGAAATGGGGAGAAAATTTGTAACCCAAAATCTTCTGGAAATCAATGTTGAAAACTAAAGATATTAAATTAGAAAAAAGAATCAGGAGGAGGAAGAGGGAGGAATTTCTCTGAAATGGGGCTTGACAAGAGATTATATAAGCATGGAGGTGGAGGTGGGGGTGTGGGTATCTCGTGAGCCTCACTTTTATCTGAGTTGGGCAATGGAAGGTTGGGGGCAGGGCAGGAGTGGATAGAGAAAGAACAGAAATAGAGTAAAAAGGGAACTGGGTGGGAATAGGGAGGGGGAAGAGTGGGGTTTAGTGAGGTTAGTATTAAGCAGGAAATAGTCATGAATAAAACAAACCAACTATGAAGGGCAGATTACAAAGGTGAGATAAAGGGTAAGCCCCAGCACTCCGGGGGAAGACTGGATGTAAAGGAGAAAGAGAGAATTTGGGTAAGATGGTTCCAACTATAAATAGATAGCATTTATTTCATCCTTTTTCTCTTTTTTACCTTTTACCTTTAAAGAGGGACAGAGAACTAAGAGAAACAATATAATGGAATATGATGGAGGAAAAAGCAAACCTAATTAATTAGCATAACTGTAAACATGAATGGGGCAATGGATAAAACACTGGACAGGATGTCAGGAAGATTCATCTTCCTGAGTTCAGATCTGGCCTTTGACACTTACTAACCGTGTGACCCTGGGCAAGTCACTTCACCCTGCTAGCCTTACTTTCCTCATATGTAAAATGAGCTGGAGAAGGAAATGATAAACCACTCCAGTATTTATGCTAACAAAAATCTCAAATGGGGTCATGAAAAATTGGACATGACTGAAATGACCAAATGACAACAATAAAACACAAAAGGGATGATCTCGACCATATGGCAAAGGAAGATAGCTGAATGGATCAAAAAAGCAAAATCTAACACTGGAAACCAAGAGATTCACATAGAGTTAAAATGAGGGGTTAGAGTAGAATCTGTTATGCCTGAGCTGAACCTGAAAAAAGCAGGGGTGGTGATCATGATCTCGGACGAGGCAACAGTAAAAATGAACACAAATAAAAGAGATAAGCAAAGAAACTACTTTATGTTTAAAAACAACCTAGATAATACACAAATATAAATAAAAGTATATATTCATGGAATGATGCAGAATCTAACCGCTTAATGGAAAAGCTAATTGAAGGAGAAACAGTAAAACAGTAACTGCTGGGGATTTTTAGCATGCTCCTTTCATATCTAGACCCAGCTGAGATAAAGATAAATAACAAAGAAGTTAAGAACCTGAAGAGACTATTAGAAAATTAAACATAAACTGGCAATTCCTGAATGAGAATCTATATATGTGTGCCTATGTGTGTGTATATATATATATATATACACATATGTGCGTATGTATATGTACATGCATGCTTTTTATATGTTTAGATTTGTGCATATGACAGCTAGATGGCTCAATGGATAGAGCACTGGGCTTGGAGTTAGAATGACCCAAGTTCAAATCTGGTCTCAGACACTTGCTACCTGTGTGACCTTGGGCAAGGCACTTAACCCAGTTTGCTTTAATCCACTGGGGAAGGAAATGGCAAACGCCACCAGTATCTTTACCAAGACAACCCCATGGACCATACTCTCCAAAGAGTCGGACATGACAGACATGACTAAACAATAATATATATACACACACACATGCATATGTTTGTGTATTCATACATATATACATACATGCATGCAAATACGTGCATACACAACATCCCCCATTCACTCCTCCATTGCTCTAATCTTTGATGGGTTTTCTCCTTGTTGAAGGTAAGTTTTCCCTTTTGTGCTTTATTCCACTTCTTCCCATTTCCTCCAGGATCATTCCCCCTCAGTCATTCTCTTTCTTTCTCTCATCATCATTTTCTCTTTATTGCACAGGTTCCTCCTCAGTCAACTACAAACTTGTCTAGATCCCCTCCATTCTTAAGTGGTTTCACCGGATAAGCAAAACCAGGAAAACAATTTATACAAAGACAATAACAAGGTAAAGCAAAACCACTCTGAAAGATTTAAGAACTCTGAGCTTTGCCATAACTAACCATGTCTCCTGAGGACTTCTGATGAAGCATGATACCCCTCTCCTGTCAGAGAGGTGATGGATTCAAGGTGTAGAAAAAGATAAGCATTTATGGAGATGTCTGCTGCATGAATTCAATTTAATTAACTATGCTTATTTGTTACAAGGGTTGTTCCCCATTCCCCAACCCCCTTTGTCCCAGTTTTTAATTGGGGAAGGGATTGGAGGGGGGAAGGGTGATACACAAAAAAAGAGCCATTAAAAAAATTAAATTCACAGAAGAGAATGGAAGGAAGCTCCGAAGGAAGATCAGACAAGCAGGATAGTTTTGAAAGTAACGTGGAATCTAGTGTGTGTGTGTGTGTGTGTATCAGAATGAAAATGAGACTAGTTTTATATACATCCTTTTTTTTCTTCTGCTAGGAAACACACATGGAAATGTTCTTTTTTGATCTTTACGTTCAGAATAAAAAATAAAAATATTTTAGAGAAAATGGCTTTGATTGACCCTTTCACCCCCTCTTATCCCTTTTGCAAACTCCTAAAAAGTCTCTTCCATATTCATTGTCTCCATTTCTTCACTTCTTAGTTTTTTGAACCTGACTGAAATTATTCTATCCAGGCTTACCAAAGTTAAAAAATCTTAACTGCTAAATCCAGTGGCCTTTTCTTAGTCTTCATTCTATTTTGCCTTCTTGCAGTATTTTTTTTTCACTTTTCTCTTATACACTCTTTCTCTCTTGATTTCTCTGACACCATTTTCTTCATTATATTCCTACTTCTTTTACCATTTCTTTAATATTTCCTTTCATAGACCATCATCCTCTTCCTGTCTACTAAGTGTGGTCATTCTGCCAAGGTGGTTACCATGGCTCTCTTATTTTCCTTCTACCCTCCTCTTGTTGACCTCGTCAGCTTCCATAGCTTCAATCATTTTTTAAAATTCATATTTATTTTAAGATCTTCATGCTTTCCCTTCCCCCTCCCTTTCTCCTCCTTCACACTGAGAAAACAAGAAAAATAAAATCCATTACAAAGCAAACAAACTCCCACACTGGCCATATCCAGATGCCTCAATCTGTGCCACATCTCTGTCCAGTGGCATGCTTCATCATGAGTTCTCTCAAACTGTGGTTAGTCACTGTGTTGATAAGAATTCCCAGGTCTTTCAGAGCTGTTTCTCTTTACATTGTTGTTGTCCTAGTGAAAATTGTTCTCCTGGTTTTGCTTATTTCATTCTATATCAATTCCTGTTTCCCTGGATTCTCTGAAATCATCTCTTTTGTAATTATACAGCAAAATAATATCCCATTATATTCATATACCATGCTTTAGCCATTAGCCATTCACTGATGTGCATCCTTTTAGTTTCCATTTGTGGCTTTTGTTTTTTCCCTTTAAATCTCCTCTTGGAGTTTTGTTTTGAGTTCATTTTTCTTGTACAACTGGTACAACTATCCTTGTAACTATTCCCTTCCCTTGTAACTATTCTCTTCCCAATACCATCTTCCTTATTATCAACCCTACCTAGTTCCATAGAGAGTTTTGTGCATTTCTCCCATTAGATTGTGAGCTCCTTGAGGGCAAGAGGTCTTTTGCCTCTTTTTCCATCCCCATCAGTTAGAAAAATACCTGACACATAGTAAGTGATTCATAAATGTTTATTGATTGACTGACTTGAAAACTGATTGTTCTCCTGTTCCTCCTTGTTTCACTCTGTATCAGTTCATACAAGTCTTCCTAGGTTTCTCTTATATGCATGTATCCCACCAGTAGATGTAAACTCCTCAAAGGCAGAGACTCTCATTTTTGTCTTCACAGACTCAGTGCCTGGCATAGTGCCAAACATTTTTACCTAAAATATTTGTTGAATTTAATTAAACCAAGTTGAATAAATGGTAAGTAAATTTTTATTTTTATTTATTTGGGGGTGGGGGTAGATGACACAAAGAAGAGAGGGCTGGGCAATACCCTAAATGGTAGAAAAGATCCTGACAGGTTAGAACAGGGCTGGGGAACCTGCAGCCTTGAGGCCACATGGTTCCCCACCCCCGGGCTAGAATGATAGGTGAGATCTAACAAGATGAATTACTAGGCATTATTAGGAATAAATTATTAGAAATATACAGGTTTAAATAAACTGCACAAATATAGTATATCCCCATGTATAAGACAAATAGTATAGTCCATGTGAAAAGATGGGGGTTTTAGTAGATTGCAAGGTTATTATGAGTCAACAGGGTGACATTTCAGCCAAAAATAGCTAATGTGAACTTGGGAGGAATTGATGGAAGAAAATCAAGACTCATCAAGAATGAAGGAAGTGAGAGTCACACAGCCTTCTGCCCCAGTCAGACTGTGTCGGAAGGAACTTACCAATCGGAAGTACTGGTACTATTCTGGTCACTCTGTTTTCAGAGCTCACCGAGAAGCTGAAGGGTGACCAGAGGAAGGCAACCAGTGTGCGGAGGGAATTCAAAATTATGCCTCAAGAGGATTGTTTGAAGGAACCTGGAGAAGACTCAGGGGGAACAGGGTCATTGACTTCAAATATCTGAAGGCCGTTATGTGGACTTGCAATTTATTTGACTGGTTATCCTTGGCCCCAGAAAAGACAGAGATAGAGGAAAGGGTAGAAGTTATAGAGAGGCATGTTTTGGTTCAATATGAGAAAGAATTTTAATAATCAAAACTTTCTAAAAATAAATAGATGGTGCAGTGGATAGAATGCCGAATCTGGAATCAAGAGAATTCATCTTCCTAAGTTCAAATCTGATCTCAGACACTTACTAGCTGGGTGACCCTGGGCAAGTCACTTAACCCTGTTTATCTCAGTTTCCTCATCTGTAAAATGGGCTGGAGAAGGAAATGGCAAACCACTCTAGTATCTTTGTCAAGAAAACCCCAAATGGGGTCACGAAGAGTCTGACGTGACTGAAACAACTGAACAACAATACCAGGTCTCTGTCTCATCAGCTCTTGAAGAAGACCCTGGGTAGCTGGAAGAGACCTCAGACTATCTAGTGTAATCCAGTAATTAAAAAAAAAAACACATTTTGTTTTCAAGCCACCTACATTTCCTAATATATCCCTCTCTACCACCCCAACTCCCTGGGTCCTTTCTAGCCCTAATGCTGAGATCCGTGAGATGAGATTAGGGCAGAAAATGGTGAAATGACTTACTTCTTCTTTCTGAACATTGTGCCTCTATTAATGTAGACAAAAATAGTGTTTTAGCTGCTATACTGTGCTGGTGAATCATAGGATTATAGAGAGTTGGAAGGACCTTAGAGGTCATTTCATCCAGCTCCCTCATTTTAAAAATCAAGAAACTGAGATCCAAGTGACTTGTCTAAGGACACACAAGTAGTAAGTGGCAAAGTCAGGATTTGAACCCAGACCTTCTGACTCCAGACCCAGAATTTTATCAACTGTACCGCTGATATCTAATGCTGAGTATGCAGGCCTGCGGTCCCTAGGAAGCAGTTGGCTGCTGTTTGGGAACATAGCCTGTCTCATTCCCTTTGGACTGGTAAGAGACTGACCTTCCGGGCAGTTTCCACACTCTGTTTGGAGACACAGCTAAGCCACCTGGATGTTAAGTCAAGACAACTCTCCAAGCCTTGTAGGTAATGAGGTACACGAAGATCCTAAAAAACCTTGCCCTCTGGCTGCAAAGGCATACCTGTGAGCCCAGCTCACCTCCCTCCTTCTCCTCCCACAGTGGGAATATGAATCATAGCCTCATAAAACAAAGGAATTGGAAGGGCCCCTTAGAACATAGAGTATCAGAGCAAGAATCTTAGGACAAGATCTTAGAATCCTAGGACAAAAAAAGTGAGTTCTGGGAGATCCACTTAGTGAGATCCACTAAGATAACCTTAGTGGAACATTGTCTCTGTGCTTCAGCAGCCTCCTCCCTCTTCCCTTGTCCCATTGCTAAGTTCCTCTTGGAACCTCCATTTTGAGGAAGACCCCAGACCAACCAACTTTCATTCTCCACATTTTGCCACCATGTCCCAGTAATTGTACTTTCCTGTTCCTGATCCTCTTTCTGTGTTTAATTCTCATTTAGATATAAGTTCTTTGAGGGAAGGAACATAGATTAGATAGATAAATAAAGATAAATAGATATAGAGAAAAGACATATAGATCTATTTATCAATCTCTTTTTTTTTGCTTGTGTAGCCCTGTCCCAAAGTCCATTGTTATGAGACTCTCCTCTTATTGGTGAAGATGAAGGCATTGCCCTGCATAAGGAGTAGGGGGGCAGAGTTAGAACAGGGTAAGAACCTCATTTCTCAGCCAGGCCCTCTTCATCTCCACTAGTAAGGGGAGAGGCCCATACCAATGGGCTTTGGGACAGGTATTATGTATCCCCAGAGCTTAGCACAACCCCTGGCACATAGTTAGTGAACTAAATAAATGCTTGTTGACTTGACTCCCTTCATTTCACAGAGGAGAGGAAAGGGCTTGCCCAAGAACACATGATAAATGAGTTGCAGGCCAAAGCCTGGAATTTCAGTCTCATGATTCCCAGTCCTGGCCTCTTTCCATTACACTAGCTTTCCTCTTCAGAAAATTGATGGAAAACATTCAGCCTCAGCTCTAGTATCAGAGTTTATCTTTGTGACTCCTCCTCATCAAAGTCACCTTCATCAGCTCTGATCTTTTCCATTCTAGGCCCAATCTGGATAAAACTATGGTGCCTGGAGATTTTCTGCTCCACTCATGGTTTGCCTAGAGCCATAGTATCCATCTGGTCCTTTGTGCCCCACTTGCTCTTCTGGAACCTGGCCTTTTGACTGTCACCCCCACTCTTGCCCACCTGGAGTCCCTGATGCTGACCTAGGTTCAGATACTGCCTCTCTGACATTTACTATGAACTTGGACAGGTCACTTAAACTCCTTGGGCCTTGGTTTCCTCATCTATAAAAAAGGGGGTTGGACCAAAAGATTTGTACAGCCCCATTAGATCTATGATACTACAACCCTGTGAAATAGGAATATTCAACCTGGGGATTCAGGAGACTGAGCATTCAGAGTGGGGAGAAGAGAAGAGAGATCTGATTGCTAGCTTCAAGTATGTAAAGCACAGGTTCCCAAACTTATTTGGCCTACAGCCCCCTTTAAAAAAATTACTCAGCACCCTCCCAGAAAACTACTTTCTTCAACCCTTTAATGTTTTTTTTTTTAAATTTGCATCATTTCAAAAAAAGATACATTTTTTTAAATGACATCTTAAATTTAGTAATTTATTTTAAATTTGTGGGTTTTTTCTGTATTGAAATTTTGATGATGCAATATTATGTGATGTAACTGTATAGTATCTCTGTATAGTAAACAAGTCATCACACGAACATATTCCTGCCAATGCACGCTGGACTTCTTGACAATGCACTACACACTCACCTGCCAACACTTACTTGTTAAGACCTGTCAGCAGACTTAACTTGGAAAATAATGTCATCACTACAACTTTAACTCTGTTACACAACAGATGAAACATGTACAAACGATTTTTCAAAATTTTATCTTCTCTTTTTTCCTTATTTTTATTCAATGCCCTGCCCCCAATGGCACTTGAGGCTACTACCACCCTCTTGGATTGTTCCAGTGTTCCCGGGGGCCGGTATTGCCCACTTTGAGAATTTATGATTCTAAAGGATTGTCATATGGAAGAGAGATCAGACATGCTATATTTTACCTGGGCAGACAGAGCCGGGAGCACTCAGACTCTGCCCTGCAGTGGTTTCTCCAAACCCAGTGCTAGGAAAGCAAAGGCCATATGTTTCATATATAGTCCATTTTCAGGATAAGAGATTGTTGGCATGTTGGCAGGAAAGCCCAGAGGCCTTATTGATGCCAAAAGTCTAAAGTTTGAGGGAAAAACACAGACCACAGGACCTATGACTATAAAATTAGGATGCAGGGCAAGTTTGAAACAAAACTTCCTAATCAAATCTAGGGATAAACCCAAGATTAGATTAAGTGGTAGTTGGTAGAAGTTAAGACTCAGTGATGAAAGGTCTGCATTCTAGGTGCCCATTTTGTGTTACAGCTTGATCTATATAGTCATCTTTCAATTAGTGTTGGAAATACTATTTTCGGTCATTTTGATAGAGATTTTTTTAAAAGTCTGGAAGGTAAACAATTCAAATCTGGTTCTCAGGTAAACATATCTATTGCTTAAGCTTGGATGGTACTATCAATGCATTTTTTTTGCAACTTGGTCCTTTTGTGGAGCAATGAAACTTTTGCAATTCAAAACTGGTCAGTGGATAGAGAAACTACCTTGGAGTCAGGAACACCTGGATTCAAGTCTGCCTCTGGAACACACTGGCTAGTGACCTTGGACAAGTCCCCTAACCTCTCAGTGCCCTGGGCCATGCTCTATAAACTGCAGAGTAGGAGCAGGTCTGCATTGGTAAAGGGAGTTTCCTTAACAGGAGTTCCATACACAAATAAAATCATAGGTCTGGCCAAAACAAACCATCCCCAATCTGGTGAAGCCAGAAAGGCAGGTATCATTGACTTGTAGGAAACTCCCAGGTAAGGAAACTTTCTACCCACATGAGTCAACATCTTTTCTGTAATTTACAGTTCTTACAGAGTAGCCTAGAGCACTCAGAGGTTAAGTGATTTGCTCAGAGTCACACAGCTAGGACTGGTCAGAGGCAGAACTTGAACCCAGGTCCTTCCTGGAGTCACTGGCTCTCTAGCCACTAAGCCACATAGTCTTGCTTTTTCCATGCCCAAAGAATTATTGGAAAACATGTGTAAGATAAAAAAAAAAACTATCAGATTTTACATAGGGGGATATTGAGGCTCAGACAAGTTATCTGATGGAACAAGGTCACACAGCCAAGTTTTGGAATCTAGGTCTTTGAACTCCAGGTTCAGTGCTGTTTTCATCGCACCATGACACTTAAAAGGAGGCATTTAGGGTTAGGGTTAAGGGGCAGCACAGCGGATAGAGCACAGGCCCTGGAGTCAGGAGGATCTGAGTTCAGATTTGCCTCAGATACTTGCTAGCTGTGTGACCCTGGGCAAGTCACTTAACTCCAACTGCCTCAGGAAAAAAAAAAGAGCTTCATGATAAAAGGAAGTCAGAGGATCTGAGTTCATAACCCTGGCTTTCCTCCTACCTACACACACATATGATCCTGATTGGGTAAGTCACTTTGCAGAATCAGAGTCATCACTGAATGAGTGAATGATAAAGAACTTAATTAAGTGCTTACTCTAGGGAGACAAATACAACATCAAGACAGACCCTTCCCTCAAAGAGCTCATGCTCTAACTGGAAGAGGTAACACACAGAAGGAGCATTAAGCCCCAGGGTGAATGCCAAGGCCCAGGGGTCCTGAAGGGACACCATCAGGTCAGATGGCAGTGCCTTGGGTAAGGAGGGCATATCAGCAGGATAGACTGTAAGACCCAGAGGACACAAGGCCTAAGTAACAAGGCAGATCATATGACCAGGGGTCCTCCATCTAGCCAAAAGGATGGTAGTTGGTAACTTCCCCCTTAGTTAAGCTATGTGATTAGAATAGTGGTAGCTTACCTGCAGGACAGATGCAGGGGGAGAGGATGGGGCTGGCCACAACTGGGAGGGGCAGAGTGGGTCTGAGGGCCCAAATGGAATATGGATTCTAGGTTCCCTCCCATAGAAGTAAGGATGGGAGTAGGTTAATATCTGACCAAGAACAGGGGAGGGGAAAAGCACTAACAGGAAGGTTGAGCCAGGACACTCAGGCCCTCCATCATCCAGATTCCTTTGATGCAGCCAGGGCGAGGAAGGGAGAGGGACCTGTTCCTGCAGAATTACAGAATTTAACAGTTGGAAGGGATCTCATCGGCTTTCTAGTGTTGCTCCTCCTTTCTTCTCAAAGAGGACCAATGACGTCAGGAGAGTGATGTCTTGACTTGCAAGTGAATTGGATTTAAATGGGGCAGGGCTGTGCAAAGTCATCAGCTTCTCTCTCTCCTCCACTAGGTCATCTGTTGCCTCAATTCTTACCTAACCTTAATCACTGAATGGGTGTTGCCTCAGACAAACTGAGACCTGGGAAAGACCTTAGTTTAAAAAGGCCAAGGTCTCCCAATGCATCCGGAGCCATCAGCTTTCCAGTCTAACACATATCCAAAATAAATACCCACTATAATACACCCCCAAAATGGCTGTCTAGCCTCTGGACTTGACTGATGGGCCTCAGTTTCCTCATCTGTAAATGGAGGAGGAGGGAGACTGGATTAAATGAGGCACCTCTCAGTTCTGTGTTTAAGATGCTAAGCCTCTCCAGTGATGCCAGGAAGCCGGGCTGAGATAGTTACCTGTCTATAGGAAGCCTAGGGACTAACTCAGACAGGCTTCTTTGCCCTCGGGGGCCAACATTCCAAGCCGACAATAAACACACATAGGACAACCAAATATAGCCATCAAACACAGACACAAATAGGCAGGCTGAGGTAATTGACATCATCTGAGCCCCAGCAAACCCGAGAGTAATTCTTAGCCAAGTCTCTCATTAGGGGCATGTTTAGACATCCCTTGTCAATTCCAGTCTCTGGTTGGTCTCAAAGGTGGTCCCCGTAGCCAGGCTGGAGAGGAAGCCTGTGTTCAAGCGTGATGGGAGAGGCTAGTCCCATCTGACTGAGCTAGAAAGGACCTCGGCTGCTAACTGCTCCTGTGATCTTGGTCCGTCGTAGGGGTGACATTGCTGAGATGGAAAGCAGAAGAATGGGGTTCAAGCCCCACCTCTGATAATTAAGGCCAGTCTGTGTCAGGAGACAGATTCTGCTCCCTGGGAGTCCCCTATGCCAAGACAGTCCTATGTGCCACCGCCCCCATCCCCCACCCCCATACTGGCATTCTCTATCTCATAGTGATGTGAGTTTTTACTTTTTATAGAATATAAGCTTCTTAAGGCCAGGGGGGATAGTTTCATTTTGTTTTTTTAATCCCCAGACCTGGCCAATAGCGGGCACTTAATAAATGCTTCTTAATTCATAGATCGATCTCCCCCTTTCTGGGCCTCAGATGCTTCATCCGTAAAATGAAGGATGGGAAACCTATCCACAGAAAGGAAAAGCTGTGCAGGACCTCAGAGACAACTTGCCCAACCCCTAAGGCTGCAGAGGCACTGCCTTTGTTTTAAAATAACTTTTCGTTTCAAACTCCCTCCCCAGCTGCTTTTCTTCCTCTAAAAATATGCCCCTGCCTCCCCTCCCCCGCCCCCTTCTTTAAAAGGACATTATTGGGGGAAAAAAAAGCCTCATTCCTTTCACAAGGCAGGTGGCTGGCCAGGAGGGACCAGCCTGACCCAATTTGCCACTGCTGCTGATCTATTCTGGTCATGGGGGGAGCCACCAGTTCCTCCTCTTTATTTCCTGGCCCCAGCCTGACTTTGAAATGTCCTAGTCACAAAATTGTGCCTGAAACCAGCCTGTCTTCTGGGCATTCTTGATGTCCTTGCTCTAAGCATTTAGTGAGAGAGATGGGGGTGGGGAGGGGAAGCTGGGAGAGGAACCTCGATGGGTAACACTTGGGATCCTAGGAGCAGGGTGGGTATAAGATTGTGAAGGTAGGGATGCCACCTACTTCTCTGCCAGTCCCTGCTCCTCATTGCCCCTGCCCCAGTACAGCCCCTGGCTTCCCAGTCCCAACACACACACCCCCAGGTGACACCTCCCTCCTAAAACAGGAAGAAGCCTCCAAATTGACCTGAAGATCAGGGCTGTAAAAGCAAAAGTTCTTCCACTCTCCCCCTTCTCTATCTCCCATTTTCTGCCTCCCTACACCACCCCTCTCCCTTGCCCCCATCGCAAGTGTAGGACAGAGGAATACCAGCCCTTCCTCATTCAGGCAGGAGGCTAGAATTGGTTTTCCTGTACCAGGCTTTGTACATGTCCCCCGGAGAGAATAGCCTTCTGGCCCGGAAATCTGGAGCTCTTCTCTTGCCTCTTGCTTTTCCCCTCTCCCCTCCCCTTCCCTTCTCCTCTCTTCTGTCTTCTTCTCTGGCTTGTCTTTTTCCCTCCCCTCCTCTCCTCATCACCTTCTGTCTCCCTCCCTCCCTTCCTCTCCTCTCTCCTTTCTTCTTCTCTTCTCTCTTCTCTCTCAGTTCCTCTCTTCCTCCTCTCATCTCCTGGGGCTAGGATAGAAAAGATCTTGGATCATCTCAGGCCATAAAGTCCTGACTAAGGCCATTAGGATTGTCCCCTTTGCTTGCCCTTTGGACACTCTGGAGACAGGCCTGTTTGGGAGATAGGTCACACACAGTCTCAATAGAAAGCCAGATGTCTCTGGTGGAGACAGCAGGTAGATGGTCAGCTCTTACTCCCCAGTGATATCAGCAGCCTCATGCTGACCTCCAAGTTGCCAAGGGCCTCGCTAACTCAAACCCTACTGGTTTGGAGTTTGTGATACATAGACCTAGGCTGATGCTAAGCTGGCAAGGTCTGAAGGAAAGATTAACTAGGCAGGGTAATGAATGGAACCTTCCTCCAATGCTATTCCAGGGGATCAGGCATGGGCTTCCCTATGGGTCAAACCATCTTAGAACTGCAGGATTTTCTATCTTCTGTCTGCTAAATTGGCAGCTCTCTGACAGCAAGAACTACAACTGTGGACTTGGTGAGGAGACCGAGGTTCTAATCCCAGCCCTGACACTGACCAGCTTCAGAACCCTGAGCATTTACTAAATCCCTCTCTCTGCTGACCTCATCTGTAAAGTGAAGGCATGAGACTAGACTATATTTTCCTTTCTAGCTCTAACATTCCACAGAATTCTGTGAAATGGTTATAGAACAAACAAATGGATAATAACCCTCCGCTTCCACAAGGTGCTTTGTAACCTCCTTGAGGGAAGGAGCTGTTTTGTTTTTATCTTTGTATATCCAGAGGCTAGCTCATAGTAAATGCTTTTATTAAGCATGTTTGTTGAATTCCATTGAATCGAATATATTCTTTTCATTGGATTTTCCCCTTCAATGCTCAGCACAATGGTCCTGTGAGAGAAATAGTACAGGAAATATTGTCTCCATTTTATAGATAAGGACACTGAGGTCTAGAGTGAGGGAATGACCTGACCAAAGTCACAGAGGAAATCAGGGGTGGAGCCAGAAAGAAAATCCAGGTCACCTAACCCTTGATTCAGGACTCATACTATCTGAATGATGCTACTCTGAACTGAGACTTGAGCTGGGGCCACAGGGATTCAATAAATATTGGTTGTGATGGGGTACAGGCTCTGGGAAACCCCTTGAGCTCTCCTTGAATGTTCCCACTTGATCTGACAGTCTGAGGCCATAAGCCTTCCATTATTGCTATGCCCAAATTGGTTACCTTTAACCTAGCCTAGCCGTCCACTGTCTATTATCTCCAGGTAGCCTTCAGCTACTTCCCACCCTTAATGCCATTCTTTTGGTTCCTGGAGTCTGACCTCTAGTCACCCCAGACTACTGGACACTGCTGTCAAACTTCTCCCTGGACCCCATCCTCTGGTCACCCCAGACTACTTGGCCACCCCTCGATCCCTCCCACAGTCCTTCTGTATATAAGGTCCATCTTGCCTCCATGAAGGTTCTCAGATTCATTCCGGCCCACTTGTCAATACAAGCATCACAAATGCTCAGATTCCTTAAGAGTCTTCCCAATATGGTGGATTTTTAATAAACTTTGTTTTTCTTTGGCTGAAAGAAGGATTGTGTCGAATTCATTCGGGCAGGACCTGCATGTCTCTATTTCAGGGTCCCAGAACCTCTAAACTTCAACAGTTGAATTAGTGTTACCCAGCCAACCAGATTGTCTTCCTCAGGGAAATGCTGGATTTAAGATCATGAGCATCTGTTGAGCACCAATACAGCGCCCCTGCTCACTTCCAATCCTGATTCCACTACTAACTTCCATATGTGACTTCGGGCCAGATTCCTTCCTGATTCAGCTGTTTCCCTCATAAAGGGGCAGGGTTGGACTAAATGATCTCTAAGGTCCTTTCCAATTTTATGATCCTATTGTAATGGGTGTCTAGCATGTTCACAGAAGCATTCAAAACAGCCTTCCAACTTCAGCTGCTCCCCTTTTGTCTTATTTGGGGACTTTTGCTCCTGGAGTTACCGAGAGACAGTGCTGTAATGGAAGAAGCCTTGGGGCCTTCTCCCCTCTGCCACCACATGGCCTGTAAAAGAGCTTCAGTCTTTGTCCATGTGGTTCTGTGAGCTCTTCCAGGGGTGGAGAACCTGAAGCCTCAGGGCCACATGTGGCCCTCTAGATTCTCAAGGGCAGTCCTTTGACCGAATCCAAACTTCACAGAACAAAGTCCCTTAATAAAAGGACTTGTTCTATGAAACTTGGACTCAGTCAAAAGGTGGCACCCAAGGACCTAGAAGGCCACATGTGGCCTCAGGCCTCCCCACCCCTGGCTTGGGTGCCGCCGATGCATATAATGTTGTTCTTAACTTTGTTTGGGGTTTGCCTTTTTAATTTTTGGTAGGCGAAGGCCATCGGAGCTTCTGACCTTGTAAGGGATGCTTTGATATTCTGATGTTTCAGTCAGTTAAGCATCAAAGACCCAGGGAGCAAGGTGTGACTTTCAGGACCAGAGTCTAGTGGCAACTAGAAAAGGACTCATCCACAGACATACCATCTTTGTATGAGAACTTTTAGGGGCAATGCTATGTAAGAACTGAGCTAAATTTTGAGATTCTTTCTCCCAGAGACCTGGATGGTATGTAGACAATATGCCCCCAGATCTTAGGGGGAAATGTTTCTTTATTCTTGCTATATCATTGAAGTAAATATTTCTTTGTAAAAGCTAATTAAGGGGACAGCTAGGTGGTGCAGTGGATAGAGTACCACCCTTGGAGTCAGGAGGACTTGAGTTCAAACCTGACCTCAGATACTTACTAGCTGTGTGACCCTGGGCAAGTTGCTTAACCCTCAATGCCTCAAAAAAATGCTAATTGATGTTAAGTGGTTTGGGGTGGGGGACATTAGTGGGGTTCAATCCAATGGCAGTAGAGATATCCACAAACCCTTCAGGGTACCCTAGAATTCTGAGAGAGTCAGAAGTAGCAGCTTGGCTCTTGGAGAGCCAGAGACTTGCTACACTGGAATTAAGCAAGGGTCACCAAAAATCTGAATGGCTAGTGTGTCACTGAAAGAATAATACTATGGATCAAAATCCCTAGGCCTAGACCTAATGTTAGCACCTTCCCCCAAGAGGAAAACTAAGGGAGTCAAGACACCCATGCACAGTTACAGAGACTTAGAAGCGCGTAGATAGAAACACAGATATACACATGAACGTATGTACCCAGAGATACACCTACACATGTAAGAGGCACATGGAAACCCATACAGGCACACAAAAAGCACATACACCAAATATAAATACATATGCACACATGTAGAAACATATACAAATTCATAGACTTGGAATGAATGTTAGAGATCACCACAAACACATGTATGAGCATATAGGCACTCACAGAGACATATAGAAGTTCAGACACCAACACCAAGATACACATCGGTGCCCACACATGCAAAGATACATACCTTTACGCATAAGATCAGTACAAAAGTCCAATTCTGGCCTCCTAGGTGAATGAGGACAGAGTTGATACCTCTCCGTCTCCCACTCCTTGGGTTTCTCTGCTAGGAAGGGAAGGGAACTGGTAGGGAAGAGGAAGAAGGATCGATTCGGTGTCTACTCAAGAAGCTTATCCTAGAAGAAGAAGAAGGTCTCTGTGCCAGTTCGGGGGGAGCACTAGTTAATTCTTGTCGATGGACGTATTAATCAAACTGAGATTGTCAGTTCTGGCTTAAGGCAAATCACCAATGACCCCTAAAGAATGGCTCATAGAAATAAGAACGTGGGATGTCAGAGTTGGAAGAGACTTTATTTATTTGTTTTTATGAGTTTATTTATTTTTAATTTTCAACATTCACTTCTATAACTTTTAAATTTTCTCCCTCTCCCTCCTCCCTCCCTCCCCCCTCCCCCCTCCCCAAGACAGCTGCAATCTGATATAGGCTCTACATATACATTCCTATTAAACATATTTTCACATTAGTCATGTTGTATAGAGAATTATGACAAATGGGAGAAGCCATGAGAAAGAAAAACAAAACAAAACAAACAAACAAAAAGAAAATAGTCTGCTTCTCTCTGCTTTCAGACTTCATAGTTCTTTCTCTGGATGTGAATGGCATTTTCTATCATGAGTCCTTTGGAATTGTTTTAGGTGGAAGAGACTTTAAAAACATAGAACACAGGATGTCAGAGCTTGACATGGTCTTCGAATCATACAACGTTGATGTAGATGTGCTCTATGCACTTATATGGGAACACCTTCCACCAATAGACTGTAAGCTCTCTGAAGGCAGGGATTATCTGTTTTTTTGTCTTTGTATCCCCATGGCCTCGCATTGTACCTGGAACATAGTAGGTGCCTAATAAATTGACTTATTAAGTGATTGCTTAAAAAAACTGGAAGGACTGGAAGAATAGAGGGAATTGTTTTCAAATTGGATCAAGAACAGAGGTAGGAGGTTCTAAGGACCAAAATGCTAAAATCTGGGAGCCTGGCAATACCGGGGGTATCTTCTGGAACTGAAACTACTTATTGGAGGTGGGGGGGGAGCTGACAAATTGTCCAGATTACAAGTCCTGCTTTCTGAGTGGGTGAATTCATTCCTTTAATGAGCACATCAACCAGATGTTCTTGAGGCCCCTGGTTGGCTAGCCCTGTGCTCAGCCCTGCTGCTCAAACTTGGATCCTGCCTGCCCTCAGGGAGTTTCCAAACAGCTTGGAAAGAAGAGACTTATAGTACAGTGAACAAGGAGACAGTATGCAAACATGTGCCAGGTTGTGATGTACACACAGTAAGGGAGGAAGGAAAGAGAGAGGGAGGAAGGCAAAAAGGGAGGGAGAAAGGGAAGAATGAAGAAGGAATGAATGGAGGAAGGAAGGAAGGAAGGAGGGAGGGAGTGAGGAAGGAAGGACATTCCAGGCACCGAAAATATGTCAGCAAGATTCATCTGTCAGCATGTAGAGAATGGGAGAGGCTAGAGGACCAGTGCCTAGCATAAAGGCCTTGAACACTAACTAGAGATTTAATGTTCACTGAATTGAATTAGATTGAATGTACTAGACAGAAGAAGGCTGTTTATAATAATCAATAGATAATTATGGCCCACACTAGTAGAAGCTATGGGAATGGAGAAGAGAGGACGGATGTGAGAGAGATTTCAAGGGAAAAACTGAATATGGTGCATGACTAAGGGTCCTACTGGAGGAAGTTCCCAGCGATCCTGTGAGTGCCTCTGGCCTTTTGTCTGTCTGATACATCATGGAAGTGGGGAGTGGGGACTGGGGACTTAGGCTCTCAGGGACTAAAATTCAGACTTTTGAGATATTCATGCTCCCCAAAAAGGGGCAATTTGATGGTATGGGAAAAAAGAAGCATTGTAGAGAAGGTAGGAGCCCCACTCCACCATTCACCGTGCTATGTGACCTTGGCCAAGTTACTTCCTCTCTTTGAGACTCATCAGCCTGAGTTTGGGTCCTAGCTCCAAGACTTAGTAGCTACATGACACTTCCTCTTTAAGCCTCAGTTTCCTTTTGGCAAAATGGGGACAGTAGTACTTTGTTGGATGGTTATGAGGAAAGAGCCTTGCAAACATTAAAGTATTAGAGGAATAGGAATTGTTATTATTAATTATCCTGCCTGATTAATAACTAGACCTCATATTTCCACGTTCACTCAGGTTTCACAAACATTAGCTTTGTAAAGTATCACAGGATCATAGAATCTGATACAGAAAGGACTTTAGAAATCATCAGATCTGATATTCTCACTTTGTTTCCCTCCCACTCTGCCTCAAGTCCGAGGACAGTCAGTTCAACAGTACCCTCTTCCCCTCTCCTCCCCATCCCCCTCCCTTGAATCCATCGACTACTCAACCTCCTTTGGTATCTTCTTACCATGGATCCCTCTCATCATCCACGTAATCTCCTATTTCCAAGGTTCAAAGTTCGGCTGAAGCTGCCCTGATTGGGTTCAATAAAAATTAACAATACCTATCCATATTGCATATCATTGCAACACACAAACCCTTTTTTATTCATCTCTGATTTATAATCCCACTCCCCGGCAGTGGCTGTTCTAAAGCTCCTTTTTCTTCAGTGCCCTCATTTCTCCTCCTTCCCCCTCACTCCCAGCAGATGATCTTTCCTCTTACTTCCCTGAGAAGATTGAGGCTGTAGGACTTAAGTTCCCTCCGCCTCTGTCTTCTCCAATTGAGAAGCCCTCTGTTTTCTCTCACTCCTCCTCCTTTCCTCCAGTCTAAGAGGGTGAAGTTGTCCTATCTGGCAAGACTGACTGCACATGTGCCTATCATCCCATCCCTGCCTGGAACTTTGCTTTCTTCTCTCACCCTCATCTTCACTCTGCCTCTCTGAGGGCTCCTTTCCTGCTGACTATAAAGATATTAGGGTTTCCTATATCCTAAAAACAAACAAACTTCCCTTGGCTCTTCTACCCCCTCTTCCTTCCCCTTCATTGACAAATATTTGGGAAGAAGATATCAATTGATAAATATTTATTAAGCGTCTACTATATGCCAGCACTGTGGGATACAAAAAGAGGCAAAAGACAGTTCTTGTCCTCAAGGGGCTTATAATCTAATGGGGGTGGGCTACTTGCCCAACATGCCAACAAATATATACAAAGCAAACTATATACAGGATAAATAGGAAATCATTAACAGAAGCAAGGTACTAGAGTTAAGAAAGGTTAGGGAGGGCTTTCTATAGGAGGTGGGATTTTAGTTGGGACTTAAAGGAAGCCAGGGAGGTCGGTAGTCAGAATGGAGGAGGGAGAGAGTTCCAAGCATGGGGGACAGTCAGAGAGAATACCTGGAGCAGAAAGATGGAGTGTCTTGTTAGTGGAACAGCCAGGAGGTCAGTGTCACTGTACTGAAGAGCACCTGTTGGGAGTAAGGTGTAAGAAGACTGGAAAGGTAGGAGGGGTTAGGTTACAAAGGAATCTGAATACAAAACAGAACATTTTGTATTTGCTCCTGGAGGTAATATTGGAGTTTATCAGGGGTGTGTGTGTGTGTGTGTGTGTGTGTGTGTGTGACATGATCAGACCTGTGCTTTAAGAAAATCACTTTAATGGGAGGAGGATGGACTGGGGTGGGGAGAGACTTGAGGCAGGCAGACCCACCAGGAGGCTATTGCAATAACCCAGGCATGAGATAATGAAGGCCTTCACTAGAATGGCGACAAGCGTCAAAGGAGAGAAGGGAGCGTATTTGAGAAATGTTGCCAAGATGAAGTTGGCAGGACTTGGCAACAGCTTGGAGAGGGGGGAGGGGAAGGGAGTGAAAGATAGTGAGGAATCCAGTCTGACTCCTAGGTAGCAAGTATGAGAGACTGTAGATCCAGTGTTGCCCTCCATAGCAAAAGGGAAGGGGCGGGGGTGGGGGTGGTGAAAAAGGTTTGGGAGAAAAAGATAATGAGTTCTGTTTTGGACATACTGAGTTTAAGATGTCTGCTGGACATCCATCTGGAGATGTCTGAAAGGCGGTTTGAGATGGGAGACTGGAGGTCAGCTGAGAGATTGGGGCAGGATAAGTAGATTAGAGAATCATCAACATAGATAGTAATTAAATCCATGGGAGCTGATGAGATCACCATAGTGTAGAGTAGCATAGTGGGAGAAGAGAAGAGGCACTTGAACAAAATCCTGAGACACCTACAGTTAAAGGGAAGGAGGAACCAGCAAAGGAGACAGAGGAATGGGCAGATTGGGAGGAAGAGAACCAAGAGACAGTGGTGGCCTGAAAACCTAGAGAGAAGAGAGTATCAAGGAGGAGAGAATGAGCAACAGCATCAAAGACTTCAGAGAGGTCGAGACGAACAAGGATGGAGAAAAGGGCATTGGACTGGTCTACTAAGAGATCGTTAGCGGTTTCAGTGGAGCATCAGGAGCCAGATTGTAAGGGGTTAAGAAGAGAGCGAGAGGAGAAAAAGTGGAGGCACTGATTGTAAACAGCCTTTTCAAGGGTGTTTAGCTGCAAAGGGCAGAAGAGATATAAGATGGCAGGTAGTTACCAGTGATAGAAAAACGAGATTTTTTTCATAATAGGGGAGACATGAGAACGTTTGTAGGCAGTAGAAAATAAGCCAGTAGAGAAGGAAAGATTGAACATAAGTGAAAGAGTGGGGATGACAGAGGGGCAATCTGGTGGATGAGATGGGTTCACTTGAACGGGTCTCAGATGGGTTGTCTTTGGTAAGGAGTAAGGCCACTTCATCAGGTTAGACAGGGGTGAAGGAGGAGAAAGTGGCAGAAGGCATCTGAGTGATAGGAGATAAGAAAGGGGAAAAGGGAGTTCACAGAAAATGGCCTCATTTTTTTCTGTAAAATATGAGGCAAAGTTCTCCCACTGCCAGGGGATGGGGGGAGGGGAGGCTATAAAAGGTTCAAAGAGGGATGAAAAGACTTGGAGCAGCTGCTGTCCAGAGCGGAATAGTGAGCTGATAAAGGAGATACAGAACAATTGCCTAGCTGCACAGAGGGCCCAGTTGAAGTTATTTAACATAAATTTGTAGTGGAATTGGGCAGAATGGTTGAATGAACCTTCATTCAGTAGCACACCTGTAGGCAGGAAGGCTATGAATAGTGGGAGTGATCCAAGACTGGGGGTTGGCTGAGCATAATTGGTGATATGATAAAGGGATGAGGGAGCCAAGAGAGGAGAACAGTATAGAATTGAACTGGTTCACCAAAGAGTCAAGATGAGAGGAGAGAGTGGCTAGTGCAAGGGACAGAAATGAGGAAGCAAGGGATTGGAGGTCATGGTGCAGATGAAGAGCAGGATTATGGAAGGGAAGGCAGAGGCAGAGGTGAAAGCCAACCGACAATGATTTCAGGATTTTTGAACATGGAAGGGGTACGGTTATGGTTGATGGCAAGATTCATGATACACATTTTTGTGTGTGGCTGAGGTGAGGTGGAGGAGGAGCAGGATGGTGAATTGAGTGGTTAGGGTGTTTGAGGAAGAGTCAACATGTATATTGAAGTCCCCTGGTATGTGGGTGACCAGCTAGGTGGTACAGTGGATAGAGTGCTAGGCCTGAAGTCAGGACGACTCATCTTTCTGAATTCAAATCTGGCCTCAGACACTCAGTAGCTATGTGACCCTGAGCAAGTCACTTAACTCTGTTTGCCTCAGTTTCCTCATCTGTAAAAAGAACTGGAGAAGGAAATGGCAAACCACTCTAGTATTTTTGCCAAGAAAACCCCAGATGGGGTTACAAGGAGTCAGACACGACTGAAATGAATGAACAACAATAAAGTATGTGGGCAGGAGTTAGGGAGGAAAGAAAAATTGTAAGTCAGGTATTGAACCGATTGAGAAAGGAAGGAGAGTGTCCTGGGGAATCTGTAGATAACGGCTACCAGGATTTTGATTAAATGGTAGATAGGAACAGAATGAACCTCAAAAGATGCAAGGTTACTGAACCTGGAAGTTGCGATGAGGAGACAGTCCAACTCCCTTGTCTCTACCAGGGAACTTTGGAGAATGAGTGGAGGCGAAGCCGATGCAGGAAAGGATGGCCAGGGAGGCTGTGGCATCAGAAAAAGCCAAGCTTCAGTAAGAGCTAGTAGAAGGAAGGAGTGGGAGAGGAAAAGATTTAAATGAAGGGTGGTTTAAGCTCACTGTCTCTACTTCCTCACCACCCACTTACTTTTCACTACCCTGTAATCTGGCTTCTTTCTCCTGCACTGTGCTGAAGTTGCTCTCTCCTTTGTCACCAGTGACCTCTTAATTGCTGACTCCAAAGGCCTCTTCTCAGCCCTCATCCTCCTTGGCCTTTCTGCAGCAACTGACACTGTTGACCGATCTCTCTTCCGTGGCATCCCTCTTGACTGTACCCCAAAGAGGGAGTGAGGGAACTGGTCCTATTACTCTTTTCTCCTTTGACTTTTATAATGGTGTTCAGTCATCTTTCAGTCATATCCAACCCTTCATCACCTCTTCTTGGGGTTTCTTAGCATAGATACTGAAATAATTTGCCATTTCCTTCTAAAGCTCATTTTACAGGTGAGGAAATTGAGGCAAAGAGGGTTAAGTGACTTGCTAAGGTGACCCCATTTTGGGTTTCTTGGCAGAGATACTGGAGTGGTCTGCCATTTCCTTTTTCAGTTCATTTTACAGATGAGGAAACTGAGGCAGAGTTAAGTGACTTGCGCAGGGTCACATAGCTACTGAGTGTCTGAGGCCAGATTTGAATTCAGAAAGATGAGTCATCCTGACTCTAGGCCTAGCACTCTATTCGCCACACCACCTAGCTACCCCTGGCTTCTATAATAGTGCACCTCTGTTCTCCTCACTCCCTGACCCTTCTTTTCCTGGCTCCTTCTCTGGTTCCTTATCCTTCTGCCCCTTGAACATAAGTATCCCTCCAGGTGCTGTCTTAGGCCCTCTTCTCTCTTTTTTCTTCTCCTTAGGTGACTTCATTCACTCTCACAGCTTCAGCTGTCAGCATTATGCAAATGACTCCCAAATATACACACGGCCCCGAAACCAAGTCCAGTATTTACAACTCACCCCCAGACGACTCACACTTACTTCCTTATTTCTATACATGGCACCTTTTGGGATCAGAAACAATGTCACCGTGTTTGGCTCTTCCCTTGTCCACGTTCCCCACTTGGAATCCTTCACACCTCTCCTATCCAGTTCTTCTCTTCTCCAGACACTGAGCCAGGTATCATCACTTCCTAGACTTCTTGTCATTTATAAACCTTCCATCACCAGTATCTCCCCTTCATTAATTCATTCTAAACACTCTGCCAAGCTAATCTTCCTAATGTACCCATTTGATCACATCACCGCTGCTACTGCAGAGCCTTCAGTGGCTCTCCATTGCCTATGGAAAAATGTATTTCTGATCCCGGTCCTGGCATTCAAGGCCCATCACATTCTGGCTCCGACCTTGCTTTCTAGCCTTACCTCGTTCCAGACAAGCAGCACCACTATCTATCTATCCCCATTCTCATCCTGCTCTTCCCTGGATTCACAGGTGAATGCGATCAAGCACTGAATTTGATGTGATTCTAAAGAGAAAGAGAGAGGGTGAGGGAAGAAGGGGGGGGGGGGAGAGGGAGAGAAGAGAGAGAGAAAGAAGAGGAGAGAGACAGACAGAGACAGAGGTAGAGAGAGAGAGGGGAAGAGGGAGAGAGGAGAGAGAGAAAGAAGAGGAGAGAGACAGACAGACAGAGACAGAGAGAAACAGAGGTAGACAGAGACAGAGAAGGAGAGGGAGAGAGGAGAGAAGGCGGGGGGAGAGAGAGAGAAGAGGAGAGAGAGAGACAGAGAGAGACAGAGACAGAAAGAGACAGAGATAGAGACTGAGGAGGAGAGGAGAGGGGAGGGGAGAAGAGAAGAGAAGACAGGGGTGGGGGTGGGGGAGAAACATTCTACCAAACCTAAGCCATGGCAGGATGAAGCCAAGACTGATGTAAAATCTGTAAATATGACCTCAGCACAAATAGAGGAAGCTAAAGGGAAGGATCTTTTCAGATCTTCTTGATTTTACCTTTACCTCATCCTTCTAATCAACATCCATATTTCAGGACTCACTGCCTCTTGCCAGGACTATTGCAATAGTTTCCTAGCTGGCCGCCCTATCTCTAGCCTCTCTCCTTTTCACTCTGCCCTCCAGGGAGGAAGGAAGGAAGCAATGACTTATTAAGCACCTACTCTGTATCAGACCTGTGTTACTTACTTCACAAATATTATCCCGTCAAATCCTCACAATAACCCTAGGAGGTAAGGGCTACTCTTGTCCCCGTTTTACAGTTGAAGAACCTGAGGTTAAGTGACTTGCCCAAGGTCACACCAGTAGTAAGTGTCTGAGTCTGCATTTGAACTCAGCACTTCCTGACTCCAAGCCTGGCGCTCTATCCATTGCAGCACCTAGCTGCCAAATCGACATTCTTATAACACAATGACCATGTCGCTCCACTGTTCAAGAAGTTTCATTGGCTCCCTATTGCCTCTAGAATAAAATACAAATTCCTCTGTTGAGCATTTTTTAAAAGCCTTTCACAATCAGACTCTGACCTATCTTTCCAGTTATCACCCCCTTACACAATCTATCTTCCACTAAAACAAATCTGCTCCCTGTTCCCTACATAGAACAAACATTCCATCTCCAAGGATCCCACAGGTGTTCCAAATGACTGCTCCGCCTCTTCGTTTATTTCATCAAATACCTACTTCAGGTGTCACCTTCTCTGAGATATTTTCCTGATCCTCCCAGTGGTTAGTGCCCCAAGTGACTTTGTATTTACTCTCTATGTATTTGGCTTGTATGTATATGTTCACACACACAAACATGCATATACAAATACACACACACACACAAACACACATACACGCTATGTTGCTTCCCCTCAATGCTGTAAGCTTTTTGAAGAAAACAACTATTCCATTTTCTGTCTTCATATCCCCAGTGCCTACTATGTCTGGCACATAGTAGGTCCTTAATAGAAAAAAAGCTTAATGAATTGACTTGAAGCCAGGCTCAAGTTTCCACCTTGGGTCCCCCACAGTGTGACTGAGCCCAGATTCAGAGTCACAGGGAACTTGGTAAAGAGTGATTGAAACAGCCTGTGAGGGACTAGGGTTTCATAGATCAAGAGCTTAAATTTCACATATTCCTTTTGGAGTTCTGGTCTGATTATTGTCTGGGACTGAGGAGGGTTGGGTGGGAGTTGGACAAGGGGACAGGATGATTATTTTTAATAAAGTCTGGAAAGTTTTCCTTGAAATGGACAATTCCCTTGCAAGATCCTGACCTTGTATTGTTACTCTCCTTACCAAGGTATAGTTTCAGCAAGTTTCTAGGCCACTTTTGAAATAAGCAAGGAGCCTTCTCTAAGGGGTCAGCCCCTTCAGTATCATACATCCTGGACTCTTAGGCCCAAACATCAGGCAGGGACCCTTGAACCTGGGGAAAATGTAAAGTAAACAGACTTACAACAGAAAGACAACTCTTTCCTTGGACACACCCTCAATCTAGCCTTTTACCAACTGGAGAGTACACTAGAATACAGAATGTCAGAGCAGGGAGGGGCCTTGGAATCATAAAACACAGAATGTCAGAACTGGGAAGGGCTTTAGAACATAGAACACAGAATGTCAGCTAGAAGGGCCTTGAATCATAGAACATAGAATGTCAGAGCTGAGAGGGGCCTTAGAACATAGCACACAGAATGTCAGAGGTAGGAGGGGCCCTAGAACATAAAACACAGAATGTCAGCTGGAAGGGCCTTGAATCATAGAACACAAAACATCAGAACTGGGAGAGTCCTTGGAATAATGGAACGTAGGATGTCAGAGAAAAAAGAAACTTAGAACATAGAGTCCTGGAGCTGGAACTGAGGAGAGAGAATGTCAAAATTGCAAGGATCGTGAGACACCATTGAAGGGTTCTTAACTCAAGATCCATAAACTTGTTTTTTTAAATGTATTTTGCTCATCATATTCTAATACAATTGGTTTCCTTTTTAATCCTATGAGTTTTATTTGTGCACTTAAAAACCTGATTCTGAGAAGGGGTCCATAGGCTTCACCAGAGTGCCGAAGGGCCCATGACACAAAGACCCTCTGCTCTGGTCCAGCCTGGGCAGGGAGAAGGCGTCTCCAGAGGGGGCAGGTCCCTTGCTCAAAGTCCTACAGTGAATGAGTGGAGCAGAATTAGGACTAAAGGCCAGGTGTCTTGACTACCAGTTTAGGACTCTTTTCCTGACCCTGGAAAAACCCCAATTTGGTTGTGGTAGACGCCGAGGAGGAGGCTGCAGTTACCCGGTAAATGCCCATTCTTCTTAAGCTTGGCCCCAGCCTCCCAGCAGGCAGGAGAGAATGAGCTGACAAGCAGCCCTTTCTCTCTCAGGGCCACACACACTTGCCCTCTTGTTCCCTCCATCCCGCCCTCTTGGGCCTCCCCCAGCTCAGAGCCTTTGTGGATGTATCCCAGCCCTCTCTGCGGCAGCCCAGGGCCCTCGCTGCTGCTGCTGCCTGACTCCCAGGACTCAGATCTGGACGCAGTTCTCAGACATTCCCCAGAAACAGCGGTTGGGTGGGCGGGAAGGACAGGCAGAATGGACGGGGCTCCATTCCGCATCCTGCTTTGGATGGAATGAGGGATGTGGATGGGCGCCGGAGGGTGCCAGAGCATGTCAGAGCCAGGGGTTGGGCAGGGGGAGGGGAAGGAAGGACATCTCCTAAGAACAGGGACCACAGGGAACCCCCAGAGGGAGCTGGGGAGTTATGAAAAGAAGGTTGAATAAGGGATCTCTGGTGGTACGCACATAGAAATATTCAGATACAGGCATACATATACACCCAGTTGGTCACAGTCAGTCAACAGTATTTATTAAATGCTTACCACGTACTGGGCACCATGCCAAGCAACGAAAGGCAAAAAACATGGTCCCTGTTCTCAAAGTGTTTGCATTCTGAGGATAACTGAACATGCAAGATATATACCAGTGCAAATGGAAAGTCATCTCAGAGGTACTAAGAGAGGGCCGGACTGGGAAGGGCTTCCTGCAGACAGACCTATGCGTGCATGCATGTGTACTCACACTGTTAAGAATCCCTCCCCCCTGCTGAAAAACACATTCTGCATCTGTCTTACAGCAGGGGTAAGGGACGCTTGACAGTCTTACATCTTGAGGGAAGAGAGGGAGTTATCTCTCCTGGCTTGGGGCCAAGGCACCATTCTCCCTTCTGAGCTGTGTTAATTAGGCAAAAGCTGTACAAGTAAGTCTTCACAGAATCATAGAACAAAGCAAAGGACCATGGATAGGACCCGATCAGCATAGCTCTCGTGTATCTTGGCATTTAAGTATTTAGAAGTGTAAGACAAGAAGAGAGGGGACTCAATGAAGATATGAGATCTGAAAGGGATATAGTTGATGGGGAGTGGCTGGGTCATCAAAGTCTATACCAGGAGTGGGGAATTTGTGGCCCTCTAGGTCCTCAAGTGCAGCCCTTGAGGATATCCAAACCGCAGAACAAATCCCCTCAATAAAAGGATTTGTATGGAGTCTGTCAAAGGGCTGCACTTGAGGACCTAGAGGACCACAGGTGGCCTCAAGGTCACAGGCTCCCCACCCCTAGTACCAATCTGGACACTAGAGGCTCATGATAAGGTCAGTTTCTTATGGCTGAAGTGGAAGGTCCCTGGGCAGGATCACAAAGCAGTTTGTTGGAATGAGTAATGAGGTTGTAGGTGATTAGATAAGCAAATAAGTTTTCAACAGAAATTGGGCTGGAGAATGGGGTACAGTGGTGAATATTTGGGGAATCATAAATGAAGTTTGCTTTTAAATATCATGGGATTAGAAGATTGTGGATTTGGGGACTGTGTTGTCATGTCAACACGCTTCTCTTTATATGTAAGACACTGGGAGGTAGATACAAAGACCAAAACCTGTTCTCATGAAACTCGTAGACTAACAGGAAAGACAAAACACAACTATACAAAAAAAACCATAGTTATACAAAATACAAACAGGATGGCAGAGGGAAGGCCCTGTGTCGGGAATGGAGAGGGCGGCGCGCAGAGGTACAGCAGGCCCTTCCCACCAGTGGGTGAAGTAGGCCCAGCCACTATTGTTGGCCCCACTTTACAGGTGAGGAAACAAGGAAGAGATGAGGTGATCTGCCCAGTGTCACACAACTAGGGAGGCTCAGAGTCAGTGTTTGACCCTCTATCCTAGAGGAGCAATGATATGGAAGTCATAGAACCTAGAATCAAGGACTGACTGCCACTGAGTACCTATGTGACCTGGGGCCTATCGCTTCACCTATGGGCCTTGCTGCTTCATCTTTAAGATGGTGGGGTTGGACTAGACCGGTGGTATCAAATTCAAATAGAAAAGGGGGCGGCTAATCTGTACATAAAGATCCATAATGACTTGGTTTTTAAATGCAATATTATCTATGTTTATTATATTTTTATTTGTTTTGTTAAATATTTCCCAATTACATATCCATCTGGTTCAGGCTGTGCTCCCTCAGTGTTGCAGGCCACAAGCAGACAGCTGGCTGCATTTTTGGCACATCTGGTCTAAGGTCCCTCTCCTCTCAAAAAGCTATGATCCTATGACTTGCAGTCAAATTCTGTCTCAGCTATTTATTATCTGGGTGATCTTGGAAAAGGTATTTCACCTCCTTGGGTCTCAGTTTGCTCATCTGTAAAATGCAAATATTACACAAAGACGAATTCATGCTTTCCCTTCTATTCCTAGGTCTATGAACAAGCAGTAGGGACATCTCTTCTCATCTTGCTCCCCACCTCTCTTCATCACATCTCCACCATCTCCCCCCTCCCCAAACTAGGATGTGTTTTGTGTGATCACAGTCACACAAGGGCAGCTAAGATGGCTTCCTTTGACGCTGCTGCTGGTGCCATCCTTCCTGAAAGATGCCCCATTGGGACAGTGGGGGCAGGAAACAGGGGCAAGAAAAGTGGGTGTATGGGACATTATTTCACAGTCCTCTGCGTTCACCTTCTCTTCCTTCCCTCGAATTGACTTAGGAACTAAAAACAACGTAGGTATAGTGTGCGGCCCAATTATGTAACCACTCAATGAGAATTAGGAGCCCACCATGTGCCAGGCATTGTGGATATGAGTAATACAAAGAATGAAACAATCTTTTATTGGAAAGAAGCCCAACAGAGGGTCCTGCCATCCTCTGCCCTGATCAGACCATATACACAGGGCCATTTATAGTTCTGGCCATCACTTTTTAGGAAGGACGTTGGTGAACTGGACTGTGAGGAGGGTAACCAGGATGTCAGGGCTGGAGACTGTGCCATATGAGGAGCACCTGAAGGAATTTAAAGACCAGAGTAGGGAGTGGTAGTGGTGTTTCATGATAGCTTTCTTTAAGAATGTCTTAAAGTATTTAAAGGGCTATCATGCCATGGAGGGACCAAATTTGTTTGACTTGGCCCCAAGAGGCAGAACCAAGAGCTGTACTGAAGAATTCTTAGACATGGGCAATGTGAGAATTTTATTTGATTATGCATATGTTACAAGGATTTTTTTTTCTTGCATAGGAAGATGGGATGGGAAGGAAAATGCTTGTTAATTGAAAAATAAATTAAAATTTTAAAAAATGTAAAGAGGCAGATTTCTACTTCTTAATAGGGCTATTGAAAGACATTAGAATTATAATCAATGCATGTATTATATATATATGTATGTATGTATGTATTTTCCCCATCATAGAATGTAAGGTCCTTGAGGGCCAGGACCATTTGATTTTTGCATGTGTCTCCAGTGCCTAGTAAAGTGCCTGGCACTTGATAAATGTGTGTTGATTGACCAGTTGTGACTTCAGAGAACTACAGGTGTAGAATGAATCAGATCTTCCTTCCTTCCCTCTTTTTTCTTTCTTTGTTCTTTCTCTTCCTTCTTTTCCTTGTTTTTTTGTTAACTGTACTTTTTTGTTGCAAGGGAGAATCTTTTGGGAAATGGGGCTAGAGTTCATTGGAAGTGAGATCGATGTGGAGAGAGAGCATCAATGAAACATTTATTCAAAACAAAATAAAAACAAGCCAGAGCTCTGGTGCCTTAGGAGGTAGCAGATTTCATATTACTGGAAGGTTTCAAAGATTGATGAGCAGCCATCAGGGATATGGCAGAGAGGATTCCTGTCCATGGATGTACCAGACAAGGTGATCTTTGCGCCTCTTTCCAACTCAGAGATCCTGTGGGACTTTGCCCCTTCCTGGCTACCAGCATCACACAGACTATAAAACGTAGGCAGAACAAACTAATCTCTAGGTGACCTTTTTATCCTTCCTGGTATTTACATGCCATTTAGTGGATGGAAAAAATGAAGCCCAGAGAGAGGCAGGGGTTAGGATTCGAAGCCAGGTCTCCTGACTTTCAGTCTCAGCAATGAATGATGGGAAAGAACACTGAAGTAATTCAAAGAAACTGGGTTTAAATTCTGGTTCCGCTACTTACTGTATGACTGGCAGGAACACTTTCTCTGAAGGTCTCACTGTCCTCATTTTAAGACAGGTATGAGACCTGTGCCTGAACCTTCCTCCCAGGGTCATTAAGTGTTCAAAGCCACATGAACGTTGGATGATGTCATCTGTCCATATGACAGGGAGAACTAGTTTGTGACTCTTCCCACAGACACAGGGCTCAGGAAGCTGTCCCTCAGGAAAGGAAGACGGGTTTAGAATTAGGTTTTCTTTAAAAAAAAAAACAAATTTATTAATACTTTTTATATTTACATTTTATGTTTATATATATTTATTTATATGAATTTATATTAGTCATTTTGACCCTCCAGGTCAAACCTTCTCTCTTGACAAAGAAAACCAACTGATGCAGTTAGTTGAATCAGACCACATATACACCATTCCACCCTGGTTGTCTCCATTTCTCTAACAAGAAAAGGGAGGTATGTTTCATTCCCTGTTTCCAGGGAATTAGATTGGCTTTTCAGTTACTCCAAGTTTGGCTTCCTCTTAATTATCTTTTCATTTACCTTGTAATTATAGTATACATCTTTGTATAGGTTCTACTTTTTTTCACACATCCTTTCATACAGATCTTCTCATGTGGCTTTTCTTAGCCCTGGTCACAGGAACTTCTGCTGGACAAAGATTCCTTGACTCCTGAGTGTTTGGGAAGGAGCACAACACTCCTGAGGGGGCTTGTTGTGTTTGGCATTTCACAGGGTGTGTGCGTGTGCCCAGTGGGGCTTTGTCCTTTCCTCCTAGTTTGCTGTTGCCAAAGTTACTAACAGGCCTGTGTCTCCTCTGGGGCAGAGAGAAAGGATAGTTGGGGACCAAAGGGTGCTAGTTAGGTGTGAAAGACCTGGGGAAAATGCTGTTTTGTTTTGTTGTTTGTCCTTTATCCTCGAAGAGGATGGGGACATCAGGGAGGTGATGCCATGACTTGCAAGTGAATTGGATTTAAGTGAGGGAGGGCCGTGCGAAGTCATCAGCCTCACTAGCTCCTCCGGAGCCATCTGGGCCCAGTAGCAAGATACAGATCAGGACAACTGGAGATGCCATACTACCTCGGCATACCGAGCTCGCCCCCCCCCCCCCCTGGGAAAAATACACGTGTAGGGAAAGAGCCCAGGCTGATTAAGTCAGGAGACGTAGATGGAAAGGCACTCCACAGGAGAGGACAGGAGAGAAAGCTGCCTCACTGGGAGGCCTTTGGGCAGATTCCTTCCCTTCTTGGAGTTTTCTTCCAGCATAAAATGAGGGAGTTAGCCTGGTCAGGGGTGGGGAACCTGCATCCTTGAGGCTACATGTGGCCCTCTAGGTCCTCAAGTGCAGCCCTTTGACTGGATCCAAACTTCACAGGACAAATCCCCTTAATAGAAGGATTTGCTCTGTAAAACTTGGACTCAGTCAAGGGCCTAAAGGGCCACATGTTCCCCACCTCTGGCCCTAGACTTTCTCAAAGCCTGGGGCTCTATGTTCTCTCCTTTTCTCTGGCCCTCAGTTTCCACCTGTCCTGCTTTCCTCATACAAGCTTCAAAGGATTTAGGGACTAGAAGGGGTCTTAAAGACCATTTAGTCTAATTATGTTATTTTACAGAGGAGGAAACTAATGTCCACAGAGGTGAGATGACTGGCTCATGGTCACGCCAGCAAATGGCAGGGCTGGAATTCAAACTCCTAGCTTCTGACTTTCTGCAGCCCATCAGTCTCCCCCATACACCAGGCTGGCTGTTGGGAGGCCAACAGCAAACAATGGTCCATGGGGCACGTTTTTTTTTTTTTTTTTTTTCTGAAGGGAGTGGAACACATAGGCCCCAGCACCAAGGATCCAAAGCACTCTTCCACGAGGCTGGTTCTTTTGATTAAAAGCTATTTTGAAACACGTCAAGGTCTCCATCATTCTCCTTCCACCCCAACTGGCTGAGGACGGGGAAGTAGAATACTCCTTATTTCTATTTCCAAGCTCTCTCTACTATCACCACTCCTCCTTAGAGATTCTCCTCCTACATCCGCTCCTTAGAGGTTCACTCAATCCACATTTACACCCAATTAAAATGTTAGTAGCTGTTTTCTACTGACATACATATAGGACACTCTTCTTTCCTCAGTGACTTAGTTCAGTGCCTGGCTCCCAGTCTTTCCTTCCCAATTCCTGCCCTCATCCTAGGGGTCTTCAACATACATATTGATATTTCTTGAAAAACTCTAACCTCTCAGTTCCTCAATTTACTAATTTGCCATGACCTACTCCTCTAACCCACCAAAGTCACACACCAAAATGGTCATGCTCTTGACCCTGCCCTCACCCTCAAATGCTCCCCTTCCATGTTCATGAACTCTGAGATTCCTTATCTAATCACAATCTACTGTCATTCCATCTCTCCCTCTGCTTCACCACCCCAAAACCTGTTCATCATGTTCCCTGTGACCTCTAATCCTCCACCCATCAGTTCTTTCCCAGGCCATCATCCCTGTAGCGGCTACATTCCCTTTATGCCTTGGTGAACCAGTTCAATCACAGACATTTTCCATTTCTCTCAATGACCATATCTCTGCCTTAAGCACCTCCCCAGTCTGGCCCTGGGAAACCTCAATTGGGGTACCTGGATCACTGAAGATGAACAGAAATAGGGAAAGCCCTTGCCACCTTATCCTATTGGCCATCCTGTCCTGCCAAGTCTTAGCCTTGGATCAGTCCCACTATGTACTTGCCTTCCCTCCTACTCACACACGACTGAATATAAAGAAAATCACAAAACTTTGCTCACTGGATCCATTACAAATTGGTTCGACATCATCTCAGCTGGGCCCTTACTTCAGCAAGGCAAACCTTTTACACCTCCCTAATCAATTCACCATCTACCCACCACAGCAGCTTTTCCAAACCTTTTTATCCCTTCCCTCCCATTTCACTGAAAAAACGAAGGCCGTTCACGGAGAGCTCCCTCTTCTCATCTCACATCACTCAGAGGCCTTCTGCTACAACTTCCTTTTGCTGGACTTATATGAAGAGGTGACCCTTCTCCCATCCTCTCCTGCAGATTTCCCCATCATCCCTATCCTTTACAGACCTTCACTCTGCCTACAAACATGCCCATGTCTTTTCCCCCATTCTCAAACAACCCTCATTTGATCCACACATCCTTGATAGCTCTAGCCCCCTATATTTTTTTAAGCTAGACTTTCTGAGAAAGCAGTCTACAACTGGAGTTTCCATTTCCTTTTCTTCTTTTCCAACCTATTGGTCTTAATTCTTTTCGTGTGGCTTCCAATCCTATCATTCAACTGAAACTATTCTCTTAATGTTTCTGGCAATTTCTTTTTCATTTTTTTGAGGGGGGGGGAAGGCAAGGCAATTGGGGTTAAGTGACTTGCCCAAGGTCACACAGCTAGTAAGTCTGTCAAGTGTCTGAGGCCACATTTGAACTCAGGTCCTCCTGACTCCAGGGCCAGTGCTCTACTCACTGTGCCACCTAGCTGCCCCCAGAAATAATGAGGATGGTGTAAAGAGAAACTAGTATTTTTTTTAAGGCAACTGGCGTTGTGACTTGCCCAAGGTCACACTAATAGTAAGCATCTGAGCCCAGATTTGAACTTAGGTTCTTCTGACTCCAGGGCCCAGGGCCCTATCCACTTCACCACCTCTGGCTATTTCTTAATGGCCTTTTCTCAATCCTCATTCACTCTCTTCTTGATAATCTCTTCTCTAGGTTTTATGTGACATCACTCTCTCCTGGTTCCCCTCCTTATCTGACTGATCCGTCCCAGTCTTCTCTGCAGGATCTTCATTGGGGTTACACTTGGATGTGGGTGTCCTCTAAGGTTCTGCTCTGGGGAGAAGATTAAATTGACTTTCTATCATTTCCTATTGACCCTTTTTGGTTAATTGGTTTTATCTTGTAACTGCCTAAGTCATGGTTCTTTTGCCTCTGCACTCAGTTTGGAAATTCAGTTGGGCTTAGAGTTAACTTTAGAACTCCAGTTCTCCTGCTAATCACTGTTCTATTCTTGCCTCTAGGAAATCTGTTATCCTTGAGATTTGCGAGTGAACACCAGGAGGTCTGCTATAGTATTTTTACACCACAAAGCTATCCTGTGTCTGGTTTGCTATCCAAAGTCTAACCCTGAAGGTGGGCTCAAACAACGAACGTTTCTTAGTCAGAGGAGGGAAGGAGAGGGTTGTTGCCAGTCCCTCATTTCCAATTTCCAATTAATCATATTGTCTCCCACACCTCATCTCTGCAACCATGTTGTCCTCACCTCCCACCCACCCATGCTGCCAACCCTGTAACCAATCATAATTTGTTCTCTGCCTTCGAGATCCTGTTCTTTGTTCTGTACTCCGCAAAAATATACAAGAGCTGTCCCCCTCACTTGGGGTCTTAGCTTTGCTGAGGAAACTGAGATCCCATTTACTGGTAAATTTACCCTTGAGTAATAATTGATCATGCTTGGAACTTTGTGCCTCAGTTTACCTTAACTGTTCCACTGGGCCCTCTTCCCTTCTCTTTCTATACTACTTCACTTGGTGATCTCACCAGCTCCCAGATTCAACTATCATCTCTAGGCTGATGACTCTCAAATCCACTAATGCAGACCAAGCCTCTCTTAACCTCCAGTCTCACATCTCTATTTGGCTACCGAACATCTCAAACCGGATGTCCCATCGACATCTTAAAACTCAACATGTCTGGAACAGAAGTCATTTTATTTACTCCCAAATCCTCTCCTCCAAATGTCCCTGTCACTGTACAGGGCACTCCCACCCTCCCAGTCCTCCAAGCTCATGACCCAGCAGTCATCCTTGATTCCTCATTATCTCTCCTTGCTGCCCCCCATCCAATCTACTGCCAAGGCCTATTGATTTCATTTTTGTGACATCCCTTGTATACACGCCCTTCTCTCCTCTGATACCCTAGACACTGTGGTGTGCTTGGGGCCTTAGAGCTTTACGATGAAAACCTGTTTTGTTAGTCCTCAATCCCAGGACTGAGAGCAGATCCCGGAAATAGAGCACTGACAACCTGAGATACTTCACAGAACTTCAGGGCTGAAAGGGATTTATTTTACAGAGGGGGCCCATAAGGCACCATACTTGTTTGTGGTATTATAATGGCAGTGCTGGAAATGGAAATAGGGTTTCCTGACCAATAAATAAGTCTAGGGGAGAAAGCCTGAGTAAAGACCTAGTTCACAAGCAGAAGGAAGCAGCGAGCTTCCTACACCACACTGATCTGGCCTCTTTAACGAACCCGAACCCTGAGCCTCCAAGTCAGTCAGTAAGCATTTATTAGGTGGTTTCCCTGTGCTAAGCACAGCAGTGAGGTGTCTTTCCCCACAAGGGAAGCAAACTCTCAGTGATCTTCCTCCTTCCTGAAAATGGCTTGGGGTCCTTAGGTGGCTGATACAGCCACCATTTTCTCCCATTTTAGGTAGGTGGTCATTTGGAAATCAATAACCCCACCTGTGGCCATAGCCAATGTTAAGTCTGCCTTGGGCACCTCCCCAGGAGGTATCAATTGTAATCACTGAAGATGAATAGAAAAAGGGAATGTCCAATCTCCATTCCCCAAGCTCCCTAGGTTCCGCAGGGGATGGTGTTCCAGGCCTGGAGCCAGGAAGCCTCGAGTTCAAATGTGGCCTCAGACACTTACCAGCTGTGTGACCCTGGGCAAGTCACTTAACCCTGTTTGTCTCAGTTTCCTGATCTGTAAAATGGTGATGATAGCACCCACTTCCTAGGAACATCATGAGGACCAAACAAGATAGCATAAAGCACTTAGTGGCTGGCATACAGTAAGCACCATATAAATGGGAGCTGTTTATTTATGATAGTACATGAAAAGATCCTGATTTGGTGGCATAGGTTCTGGTTTAGAATGCTAGCATTCGTGGGACGCTGAGTTAGTGACTTGTCTTTATATTCCAAGCCTCAGTTCCCCATCTATAAGAGGATCGGACTGCAAGATCTCTCAATTTCTGTCCAGCTCAGATGCTTTGATTCCAAATGTCCCACACAGCCACAGCGAGAGCTGCAGGCACCTGAAGGAAGGTGAGATCAGTGGGGCAAAGTGTACACCTGTGTGCACATGCAGGGGCAGGCATTTGGAACCTCAGGGCCTTCTCTGAGCAAGTATGTGGACCCAGGAGTCCCAGCTCCAACACTTAGCTGGATTTAGACAAAGCTTTGAGCCTTGGTTTTTTCATCTGTACAATAAATTCTCACTATAGTAACAGTGGCTGTACCTGAGAACCCACTGGATGTGGAGATGAACAACATGGTTTTTTCAGACCTTGTGACCTTAGGTAAGTCACTTAACCTTTCAGCCTCAGAGAAAGGATGTGGTAAGAGAAGGCTCAGTGCTTCTCCAGGGCTGGGCCGGCCCCTTCTCATAGCCCAGAACTGCCTCAGCCCTAACCCTGACCACATGGGATATTCTCTTGTCTCCCCTAGGACCCTCCCACAAGCCCAGCTGGCTCCAGGTCCTGCCCTCACTCTGGGTACTGAGCACAGCTGAAGCCCATGGCCTTCAGCAACAGGATGTGGTCTGGCAATCCACAGAGAACATACCCCGCCCCCGTGACCCCAAGGCAGCACAGCTGCTCCCACTCACCCCTTCTCCCCCAAGGAAATGGCCAGAGCTCCGTGCAAACACACCCAGAGAAGCCCAAACAGACACATATGCGCTGTGGGGAAGGCTCGTGTTGACAAGATCTACCAAATAAATTCATATCCCTTCCCTCGGCTGAGCTTCAGGATAAGCCTGTGAGGCAGGGTTGCTATTATTAGCCCCACATTGCAGAAGAAACTGAGGCCCAGAGACTTGCCCCAGGTCCCACAGCTCTTAAAGCATCATGGTTAATAATCCAGTCTGAGCATCGACTCCAAAAGTCATCGGGTTTAGGACACAGCTGCCTCTTGTGTATACACTGATGGGTACCCGGGTCTGCACACAAGTGTCCACATACATATGCATGTCCAGGCACTGACACCAATAAGCCCGAGACAGACAGACAGACAGACAGAAAGACACAGGAGAACCCATTTCCCATCTCTTTTCTCTCCTTTTGAAAGGCCAATACTGGAGCTGAGGCTCCCTTAACATCTCCCATAACTGACACACACAACTGCTTTCTGCCTTTCTTGATTCCAAATGGAGTTTCCTTTTAAATTATGACAAGTTTGGAGTCTTTACTTTTTAATTTTTTCAAAATAGCCGCAAACCGAGGTCCCACTGAGGTCCTTTGGCAGACATCGGGGTGATGAGTCTTGGCCCTTAGAACCACACAGGACATTTCTGAATTCCCACAACCTCGGGTACCATAGACATGGGCGCCACGGACATGGGTACCACAGACATGGGCGCCATGGACGTGGGTACCGCAGACATAGGTGATCTACTGGAGGACGTGAGGCTGTCTATCCCAGAGATGACTCAGGTGGGAAATACATAGAGTCACTGTCCTCAAGTATTGGAAGGGCTATTATGGAGGAGTGGATTGGAACGTGTTCTCTTTGGTCTCATATATTTCAGCCTGATTAAAGCAAAACCTTCTTAATCACTTGAATGGTCAAGTTTCCATCTTTAAAATGGAGATACTTGTGTAAGCTATCTCACAGGGTTGTGTTATGTAAAGTGATTTCAAAGCATTAAATCATTGACAAAAATCAGAGCTATACAAAAATTGACTGGGCTGCCTCAGGCGGTAATGAGTGGCCTGTCACTGAAGGTCTTCAAACAGAGGCTCGATATTGTAGAAGGCATGCCGTTCAGCTACTAGACAGCCATTTGAGATCCAAGATGCCCTGATTCTATAAGGGTCAAATACGCCTGTTTTTATGTCTCAGACCTGGAGGGCACTCAAGCCCAATCCCTGCCTGAGTAGGATTCCCTTCTACAACATTCCCAAATACTCCCAAGGTGAAAGGCAGCTCATTACCTCTGGAAACATTCTTTTGGCTCTGATTATTAGAAACTTTTTTCCTGATATCAGGTTTGAGCACCGCTTCCAAGTAAAATTCTGACAAATGAAGCTAGAGGGAAAGTGTCCTCAGGGCCCCTCTGCTCCCCTCAGAGATGTGGGGGACCATTTCATGGAAGTATGATCCAGCACTCCAAGGGAAACCTGGGAAAAACAAAGAGCCCGGAGGGATGTGCAAACCAGGCCAAAGACTCTATCTGGATAAAGAAACATGGGAGGGGCGAGCCGTTAAAAGAATGCACTAAGTTCTCTATTGTTACAGAGGGGTTATCCATGGGCTGGGGATGGTATATTTTCCATCTTACAGCTGCAACATTCCAGGGCAAGGGTGAGAGAGGCCCTTCCATCCCCAGGGATTTAGAGAAACGGCGGAGGAGGGAGACTTTTGCTCCTGAGAACAGCTGGAATCCAGTCCCCGAAGCCAGGCTTGGGGTGTGGATGGTATTCTGCTCCCCCTCCCCCCGATGGCATTAGCTTCCTAGGAGCCGCTCCTAACCTTCCTAGACACTCAGGATCTTTCAGGACCACAGAATTGAGAGTTAGAAGGGGCCTTAAAATTCTGGTTTTACAGATGAGGAAGCTGAAGGGAAGCCGCCCGATAAGGCTGTACGGGTGATGATGGAATAACGGAGCAGGGAGTGAACCCAGGTCCTGACTCGAAATCTTGGGCTTTTCTGGCTAAACTTCAAGGCTCCCTTGTTCCCTGCTGAGCAGAGCAGCCACAGAGGGATGTGGAAGAGAGGCTGGTGGCAGGGGTGGTAGGAGGGACAATTTTTTATCTTTCAGGACAAAAATAAAAACTCAAGGAAATGAGCCTGGGGTGGGATGAGGGGGATGGTGGTGGAAAACATGTCCCAAATCTAAATAAATTTAATCCAGGCCACAGGGTGGGGGAGGGGAAGTGGGGGTGGAGGGTGAAAGGGTTTGTCGGAGGAGTTCAAGAAAGAGAGTGGGGGTGGGGGAAAAGATACAAAGTAAACACCCTAGATAGGACTTGGCCAGATTCCTCGCTCGGTTTCCAAACCCGGGGTGCAGGCTGCCGAGTGCCTGCCCGAGGAGCGTTTCCACAGAAGCCCAGGCCTGAGAGGCCTGACTATATAAGGCATTCTCTGACCAAGGGAAGAAAATCGGGCGACTCTACACATCCCGGCGGCCCCCCTGCCCTCCACCTCCCGGCCTCCTCCCCTCTCCAGATCAGCAGCATCAAAACAAACTCTTGCTGGCAAAGGTCAGGTAGCCGGTGTGGCCCACAGTCTCCTTCAAGGGCACCCCAATCTTAAACTGAGCCTCGCCCAGGACGGGCAAGGGGTCCAGGGCCCCACCCAGATCCGGCAAGGGCAAGTTAGCTGTCCGAACGTTGTACTCTCGCAGCAGGATTTCCAGGGTGGTGATTTCGATGAACCCGTGCTCAGCCAGAGCTTGGCAGGTCCGCTGGACTTGCTCGATGCAGGGAGAGAAAGAACAGAGGCGACCACCTAGGGGGAAGTGGGTGGGAAGGAGGAGGAAGGTAGGAGGAGAGAAGGATGGGGGAGGGAACAAAAGGGGAGGGAAGGAGTAGGAGGGAAAACACAGAAAACAGCAAAGTTATTATCTCCCCATGACTAAATTCAGCCCCAGTCTTAGGGCCATAGGATTCAGGGCTGGGACATATCTTAGAACAGAGAATGGTGGTCCGGGAGACAGAGACCTCTTCCAGGTGAACTAGAGAGTTCACTCATAAATGAAGTGAGTTGACCAAGGTCTCAGTCAGTAAGGAAATTTAGGATTCAAAGCCAGGGGTTCTTACAAAAAAAACAAAATGCTGTTCTCTTTCTATATCATGTGGAATGACTGCCTTTCTAGGCAATATTTACACTCCACTGCAGTCCTGGAAAAATCTGCCCCCATCCCTCCCTCCCAGGAAGGAGAGTAACAGTTTATAAGGTCCCACTAGGTCAGGTACCTTTTCCTATTTATTCATCACTTTCTGCCCCTAATTAAAGGTTATGGTTGACTATAGGAAGGCAAATCTTTAAACCAATTCACGATCAGACTAAGAAAAAAGAGTTCTGACTCTGGAGTCAGAAGACCCGGTTCAAATGTCACTTCTGGTCATTCGCTACCTATGAGCAAGGAGCTACCTCCCTAGGACTCAGTTTCCCTAGCTGTAAAACGAGGGGGTTGGACTAGATGACCTCTTCTAGCACCAGCCTGGGAGCTAAGATAACCAGGGTGGAATTTAGAGGCAAGACCCCATCCCCCTTTCTTGAAACCATTTCTTCTTGTTCCAATTGGGAATGATGCTTTGCTGCCAGGCAGCCAAGGGCTGGACCAGATGGTCCTGAATTCTGTTTCAACTCTTAAGAATCAAGGAGTCACCAGGCCAGCCAAGGCATCAGGAACTGTCATTTGGAAGGGATGAGTTGGGATGAGTTGGGACTGCCATTAGAGATGCAATTCTTCCTCGAGTCCTTTTCTGGCTATATCACTGCCCCTCCCCACCTTCCCTGGGGATTCCATGTCCCAGGGGACGTAACCAGAACCCTCAACTATAGGGCTCTCTTTATGAAAGCCTCTGTCTTTGATCTCCATGGGGAAGAGACTTAGAGGATCATGGGATCACAGGATTTAAAGTTAAAAAAAACTCAGAGCATCTAGTCCAAGTCTCCTTTTACGGATGAGAAGTGACCCTCAGAGAGGTTAAGAGATTGGCCTAAGGCCAAAAGGATACTTGGCAGAGGCAGGATTCAAACCCAGGGGCTCTAATGTTAAATCCAGTGTTCTTTCTGTCACACACCACGCCAATGCCTTCCATGGAGCTCCAAGGGAGGCAGAATCAGGAGTATGAAGAACATTCTAACAAAAAGATCAGAGCCCTCTCCGGGAGTAGAGGATTTCCCAGTCAGGGTTACTGTAGATGTTCTAGCAAAGACCGGATGGCCGCTTGTCAGGGACACAGTACAGGAGATGTAGGTGCAAAGCAAGAGGTTGAAGAGATGCCTTCTGAAGTTTCTCCCAGTTCTCAGAGCCTATGCCCAGTTTGGACCAAGCAAAGGAACTCTTTGTATGTGGAGGCACAAGGATTGTCTTCCCAAACCCTGCCCCTACGCCTCGACTTTCTTGCATTGTTCTCAAGGCATGCCTTCTTGCACACACACAAACACACAGGCACACAAAGAAACTTGACCTGGTGCCAGGAAACTGCCACACCACACATCCTATTAGAAGGCACTCCTCTGGGGGCCTTGTCCACCTCATATCAGGTGGGTAACTTAGCCCACAGAGCAAACCTCTTGTCACTTAGTAGAAAAGTATAACAGAGCATGGGGTGGCCACAGGGTTCAGAGAGCCAGGAGGTGTCTGATGAAGAGCCTTATCTTCTCTTTGAGAGAGGCTGATTTACCTTCACCACCACCAGTACCACCACCACCACCATCACCACCGCCATCACCAGCACCACCACCAGCACCACCAGTACCACCAGCACCACCAGTACCACCAGCACCACCACCATCACCGCCACCACCACCACCACCAGGGTCTCAAATCTAGCTCAGCTAATACTTCCATCCACTTCAGAAAGCCTTGCTTGATTCCCCCATCCCACAGAGTTCCCAGCACTTAGTGGCTACATAAATCATTTGTACATAGTAAGTGTTGAAAAGGTCTATTGAATGAATCAAATACTGAGATATTTCTTGTAGTTAACTGTTCACATATATAGGTCTCTTCTACCTTCACAGAATGACTCCTTGAGGGTTTTTTTTTTATTCTTCAGTATCCCCAAACTGGAAGCTCCCTGAGGACAGGGCTCAGGTCTCAAGGTTACGATGAGTGTTAAAAGATCACTTACCATGGAAAAGTAATTTGGGCAATGGTTAAGGAGAGAGAGTGAGGAACATTTTTCCAATCTCAGAACCTAAGACCCAGGAGGAGTACTCTGCCAGCCTGGTAAGACAGCTGAGCTGAAAGAGTCCTTGTAAATCTCCCTGCACCCTTTCCTTCACCTCCCCATTCACTGCAATGCTAGGTTTGCTAATAGCCCATCCTTCCTTCCCATGGTCAGGCCGCAAAGAAAAGGGGCAGAAATGTTTGGCGTCCACTAAGGCAGGCCCTGGGCTGGGGGAAGGGAGAGAAAATCATGTTTGGCTTCTTCCCCTGTTACCTTGGTGATCACCTCTGTCCCTGTACAGAGGAGGTTGGGAGAGAGAAAATAGAGATTTCTTGAGATTAAGGAGAGGGAGGAAGGGAAGGTAGGAAAAGGAAGGAGAGAGATGAGAAGAGAGGGAAATCAGAAGGCAAAGTGGAAGAGTAAGAGAGAAGGGGAGAGAGGAAGAAGAGATGGACCTCTACTCCCTAGTCCACTATACAGTGCCTGGAGAAGGCCACTTCTCCCCAGAAATGGCCACATAGAGAGCTAAAGAGGACCCCAAAGTTGTGAACATGGAGGAGAAGGGGAAAGTTGGTGACACAGTGAAGACAGGAGGAAAGACAACCTCTCCCCGAGGAGGAGAGCGCAAAACGCAGACATGAGCCCATGGCAGGAAACAAGCCAGACGGTCCTCACTCTCAAGTGATCAAGGCACTGAAATCCAGGACATCCCAGTTGTTGCTCTCGAGGCTCAAATTCGTCCGGGGTGTAGCCAGGATTGGGGAAGAGGGCGGACACACAAGGCAGCACATGCCACCCCACCTCCAGCAGCACCTGCTTCTCTATCCCCCCTGCCCCAAGGGCCCCGTGTCTAGGTTCTAGAATCTCTTCTGGAAGCAGCCTTGGCGGTTCTCACCACCCTTCCCCCAATCCCCCAGCTCAGCTGCCAGTTGCTGCAGCATTTTAGGGAATGAATTCCTTTGATGAGGTAAAGAACTCCCTCCCAGGAAAATAAAAAAAAGATGGGAGGGAGGGGGTGGAGACTTTCCTTAGCCCTTCAGCTGCTGTCCCAGGAGACAGCAGAGGGGAGGACTCAGGGGCTTTTTCCATAATTCCTTCCATGGTAAGGGGTTCAGAAAAGGGTTTTTTTTTTTTTTTTTTAGTAAGGTGATGGGAAGGCATCACCCCTGGGAGTAAGGGGGTAGGAAGGAGAGCTGGGCCAGGGCCCTGGAAGTCAGAAACCCTGTGGTAGGATTTAGTGGGAGTTGTTATTTTGACAGCATGGATGCCAGGGAATAGAGAATTTTAGAACTAGGTCAGACCACCTTCGGCTAACTCTAATTTTACTGCAGCTGAGGCCCAGAAGGGGCAAAAGATGTGGTCTTTGGCACACAGGGCACCAGCAGTAGAAATCATCAACTTCAGAGCTGAGAAGGACCCCAAAGGTAACTGAGCAGGAAGCCCCTCTATGATCGCCCTGACAAAGGGGCCTTCCATCCATCTTCCCCTCCAAAGCCTCCATAGACTGGGAACTGACACGCCTTAAGGCATCTCCTGTCTCCTTTCTCTCAACCCAGGACCACGTATGAAAGATTTATAAGATTTACATTATAAAAGATTTTAAGACTTTCTTTCTTTAAGAAACACCTGAAGTTCCCACATCCGGCTTTGAAAGTTCAGATCTCCTGGGTCTGATGCTGCAATTACTGGTGACTAAGCAACCTCACGTTGACGAGTGTGTGAGCATGGAGGGGATGTTTTGGAGAGCTCATGTGTCTCAGTACTAAAGCAGTGGGAGGCCCTGGAGCAGAGGGAAAGAAGGAGAAGGATTAGGACACAAAAACAAAAGCCAGTGTCTCCCCATTTAATCTCAGGGGATGGTGGAGGGAAGGGGAGGGGGCAGGAAACACACCTTCCCTCAACTTTGAGGGCAGTGACCAAAGCTGGAAGAGACTCCCATTGCTCGGGTTCTGAGCTACCAAGGATGGAGTCCCCTTCCTGGATAGATGTACCTGTACTGTCAGCCATCAGGGAATGGAGCTAATTAGACAAAAGGCTTAGTGAGGAGGTTTCTTGACCATGGATAGATTTCTAGGGATCAGTGAAATTAAATGGGAAAAAAAATACATCTTTATTTTAACATAATTGGTTTGTTTTGTAATACTATGTGTTTTATGTAAGGAACGTAGAAACGTCACTCTCAGAAGGAATCCAGACTGCTTCACTTAAGACTGCCAAAGCTCAAGGCACATTAAAGCTTAAGAGCCCTAGTCTTAGGGTAAGCCCCAATCCCGAACAGTTATTTGAGCCAACTGCCCTCTCTGTGGGCTAGCCAACTCTGCATGGCTGGAGGACGTTTCCACCCGGAGAGTTCCCTGCAATCATTAAATCACAGGGGGGAGCCCCTCCCTCAGATAAATGTGTAGGTCATTGTGCTAAATGCAGGGGAGACCATTATTCAACATGAACCAACTAAACCAGTACTACGTACTGATACAAAAGCCAAAAGAATTCCTGTCCTCAAGGAGGAAACCACAGGTGTACACTTCAGTCAATGTAAAACACATAAAAAAAAGTAAGGTAAGACCCAGATGACTGGGTGGGGGGAGAGGAGGTGCTTGAATAGGGAAAGACCTCATGCAGGAAATGGCCCTTCAGCTGAGCTTCCAAGAAAGAGGGGGATTCTGGGAGGCAGAGGGGAGGAGAGAGTAGAGTCCAGGCAGGAGGGACCCATGCAAAGGGATGGAGGGCTGGGAAACAGCCAGGGGGATGATCTGGCTGGTTTATAAAGTATGTGGAGGTGAATAATGCATAAGTCTAGAAAAAGTGGGCTGCCACTTTACCCCAACTGCCCTGCCTTCCCCCCAGAAAAAAAAAGTGGGCTGGAGCCATGTCAAGGGCTTCAAATGAGGACTTAACATTTGTTGTCCAGTCGTGTCTGACTGTTTGTGACCCCATTTGGGTTTTGTTTTTTTTTTTTTGCAAAGACAATGGAGTGGTTTGCCATTTCCTTCTCCAGCTCATTTTACAGATGAGGAAACTGAGGCAAATAGGGTTAAGTGACTTACCCAGGGTCACACAGCTAGTGTCTGAGGCTGGATTTGAACTCAAGTCTTCCTGACTCTAGGCCTAATGCTCTACCCACTGCGCCACCCAGCTGCCCCCTGCTTTAAATTTAAACTCCTCCAAAAGAGGAATATGTATTAGATCCCAGAGGCTGCTGTTTATCCTTCATTCTCAAAGAGGACCGTGACATGAAGAGGATGATGCCATGACTCGCGAATGAATTGGACTTAAGTAAGGCAGGGCTGTGCAAGGTCACCAGCCTCACTCTCTCCTCCGGAGCCATCTGGGTCCAGTGGCCAGACACGGACCAAAACAACTGGAGATGGCCTCCCCACAGAGGCAAGAGAGTTTCCTGAACAGGGAAACAACAGGGTCAGAACTGTGCTCTAGGAATTATCATGTTGGCGGCTCTGCCGTGTGTGATGTGAAAAGTGAAGAGGGACAGCAGTGAAGGGGCTAGTACAAAATTCAAGTGAGGGAATGAGGACCTGAATTAGGGTGGTGGTCATCCAAAAGTGGGACGGACATTAGAGATTTTGTGGAGGCTAAATCCACAAGGACTCGCAGCAATGATAATAATAATAGCTAACATTTATGTAGTGTTTGCCACGGGTCAGGCACCAGGCTAGGTGCTTTTTACAAATATCTATTTGATCTTTATCACAACCTTGAGAGGTAGGTGCCGCTATTCTCTCATTTCACAGTTGTGGAAGCTGAGGCAAAGGTTAAATGATTTATCCAAAGTCACCCGGCTATTAAGCACCTGAGACTGGGTTTGGATTTATGCCTTATTAATGGCAGGCCCAGGACTCTACCCACCCACTGTGCCAGCTAGCTGCCCTCCAAATGACTGAGGGGGAGTGAAGAGCCTTTAAGGATGACTCCGAAATGAAGGGTAAAGAAGTTAAGAGAATATCCATTTTTATTCAGTGTGTGAATGAAAAAAGGGATGGGTTAGAGACATTATACCTAAACCAGGTAAGGATAAAGCAGAGAAAGAGAACTATAGCCCAATATCACTAATTAATATGTACATAAAAAATTTTAGTAAAACCCTAGCAGAAAAAGATACTAAGAGGAAAGCACTTATTGGTCTTGTTGATGGATAGAGCACTGGATTTGGAGCCAGGAATATCTGAGTTCAAATCCTGCCTCAGATGTGCACTATCTGTGTGACCCTGGGCAAGTCACTTAACCTTTTTTTGCCTCAGTTTCTTCATCTGTAAAATGAAGATAATAATAGCACCTACCTCCAAGAGTTACTGAGGATCAAATAAGATAATAACTGTAAAGCATTTAGCACAATGCCTGGAGTATAGTAAATGGTATATAAATATTAGTTATTACTATTATGTACGACTACATCTAATTCATCCCCCTTCTCAACATTTCCATAGTTACCACCAGGGTTGGAACCTGCAGCCTCGAGGCCACATGTGGCCTTCTAGGTCCTCAAGTGTGGCCAAGCTTTACAGAACAAATCCTTTTATTAGGGGGATTTGTTCTGTGAAGTTTGGTTTCAGTCAAAGAGTGGCACTTGAGGACCTAGATGGCCACATGTGACCTCGAGCTTTCCTATCCCTGGTGGGCCCTCATCACCTCTTACCTGGACAAATGTAAAATCCTGCTAAACAGTCTCCCTGTCTCCTGTCTCTCCCCTCTCCCACCCATCCTCAACACAGGTCACTCTCCTGGTTGAGAAGCTTCCCTGGCTCCCTATTGCTTCTGGAATAAAATATAAACTCCCCTGACATTTCACTCCTTCCACAATCTAACTACCGCCTATCTCTCCAGACCGATTACACATTCACTCCTCTCTCATGAACTCCACGTTCCAGCCAAACCAGCTTACCTACTATTCCCATATTGGATGTCCTATGTCCATGTCTTTGTGAAGGCTTCTCCCCATGTTCTCCTTTCTCATCTCCTCCTTTTGGAGCCCTCAAGGCTCAGCTCAAATGCCACCTCCTGCAAGAGGCCTTTCCTGATTTCCCTGATTTTTGGTTCTTCTACCCCACCTTTTGTTTGTATTTTGTATTTTCTTATCTTCATACCTGTAGTTTTTTCCCAGTAGAAGGTAAGCTCCTTGAGGGGAGGGACTGTTTTGTTCACATCCTTGTATCCCCAGGTACTTAACAAATGCTTCCTGAACTAAACTAAAATTCCTTGCCAGACACAGGGTCACGAGAGACAAAAATCTTAATTATATAAAATCTTTTAGCTCTTGCACAAATAAAATCAGTGCAGCAAAAAACAAAAGAAGATATACAGATTGAGGAAAAACATTTGCATTAAATTATTTTGATAAAAGTCTGACATTCAAAATCTATAGGGAATTAACACAAACTTATACAGTTAAGCACTCCTCCCCAATAGATGAACAGTCCAGAGACATGGACAATTTTTAAAGGAAGAATTACTATCAATGACAACCTAAAAATGCTCCAAATCCCTAATAATCAGACAAATTCAAATTAAAAACAGACCCTGAAGTTAATGCCTCATATCCATCAAGTGTGAAAAGACGCTAAAAGAACACCTTACCAGGCTGTCCACCTCCTGACAAAAGAAAGGAAGCAGGCAGGGTGCAAAATGAGATGTATTTTGGGATGAGGCCAACTTGAGAATTTGTTTTCTTTGGCAATACATATTTGTTGCAAGGATTTTACTTTTATTTTTTTCAATGGAGAAAAAGGTGGAGGAGAGAGAAAATAAATTTCCGTTAATTGAAAAAAATTTTTTTAAAAAAATCAGCTCAAGAGTCCCCTTCTACAGGAGAGGCCTTTCCTGGTCCTCCCAACTGCTAGTGTCTTCCATCCAACACTGCCTTGAACCTACTTTCTACATGCCTGGTATATCCCTAGTAGAGTATGGGTTGTCTCACTCTAGAATGTAAGTTTCTTGAGGGCAGGTATTGTTTTGCATTTGTCTTCGTCTCTCCTATACCTAGCACAGAACCTAGAACATAGCATATGCCAGACAAATGCTAGTTGATTGATTAATTCCTGTGACCCAGAGGCTGGTTCTCCATCTCTATGGTATCTCTATACCCTATTGCCTCTCACTAATAATATATAATAATCTAGATTTTATAGTAATTTTAACTTCTTTATTAATAAAAATAACTACCAGTATTGCTGAGAAAGAGAGGAAAGAAGGAAGGAAAGAAGGAAGGAAGGAAGGAAGGAAAGAAGGAAGGAAGGAAGGAAGTTAGGAAGGAAGGAAGGAAGGAAGGAAGGAAGGAAGGAAGAGAAAGAAAGAAAGAAAAAGAAACAAAGAAAGAAGGAAAGAAGGAAGGAGGGAGGGAGGGAAGGAAGGAAGGAAGGCAAAAAAGGAAGCTCTTTATTAAAAGGTCTATGGGAAAACAGACATCCTAAATCCATGTCTGTGAATTGGTTCAACAGTCCTAAGAAACAATTTGGAATTATGCAAGAAAAGTTACTAAATTGCTCATACCCTTTGACCCAGAGCATCTACTACTGGGACTCTATATATCCCAAGGAGACTACCAACAACACGGAGAGACTCATGCACAAAAAGTGTTCATTGCAGCTTTATCTGTAATAACAAAAACTAGAAACAAAAATATGTGCCCAACAACTGAGGAAGAGCTAAACAAATGACAGTATATGAATGCCATGGAACGTTACCTTGCCAAGAAACAAATGAATGTGAAGGATTCAGAGAAACTTGGGAAGACGTGTATACTGAAACAGAGTGAAGAACAATATATCCTATGTCTAAAACAAGGTAAATAAAATCCTTGTGAAGAGATGATAAAATTCTGGGAAGAGCTATGATACAATGGAAGAAACACTGGCTCCAGGGTCGGAGGATTTAAATCCCATACTTCTCCGAGCCTCAGTTCTCTCCCAAGGGGGTGGACTCAGGGGCCTCAGAGGTCTCTTGCAACACTAGATGAGAGGAAAATAGCTGGCAAGGGGCCTGAGAGGCCACCAAGTCTAATCTCATTTTAAAGATGAAGAAACAGAGGCACAGCTGACTTGTTCAGATTCACATAGCTAATTATTCAAATTAATTATCATTATTATGTATATTTATTATTATTAGAATTATTTGAACCTAGGTCTTCTTAACTGTGAGTCCAGTGCTCTATCCACTACACCACCCAGTCTCTCTACTCCAATGAATTACAATGGTCAGTGTTGGCACCACGTTACTAAAATTAAAGAAGACATCCCTTCAGTGAACAATCAATAAACTAGCCACTTTTCTGGGACCGTCCTTTACAAAGGATTTTTTGGTGGGTGTTTGTTGAGAAGTGTTTGCTGCACCAAAAATATAATTTATGAATATGATACAAATAGATATTTTAAAGTTAATTTCCACATTTGTCAAGCCAAACTGTACCTAGTAAAAGTTCACCCGTTTTGGTTCTTGTTTGTGTATTTGTGTTTGTTGATGTTAAGTTTATAATAAGTAACCATGAAGAGGAGGGTGGACTAAGTGATTTCTAAGGTCTCTAATTTCTCAGCCCCAGAGTACTCTCTTGCCCTTCCCCCTCCAACCCTCTCAATTCAGATGTGAATCTGTAATATGGTTTGGGGGTTTCCCTCAAATACCCATGTCTTTTTTTTTTTTGAGGCAATCAGGGTTAAGTGACTTGCCCAGGGTCACACAGCTAGTAAGTGTCTGAGGCCACATTTGAACTCTGGTCTTCCTGACTCCAGGGCTGGTGCTTTATCCACTGCTCCACCTAGCTGCCCCATAACCACTACACCTACCATTTTATCTGAGCTTTAAAACACCCCCATGAGGGAGGCAAGGTAGGAAGAAATACGTGACACTCTGGACAAGTCCTCATCCCCCATTTAAAAATGAAGAAAACGTTTCTCCTACCCCCTGATAGGGCTGCTGTGAAGGTTCAATGAGATAACATATGTAAAGCTCTTTATAAACTAAAAATTCAAAATTTGAAATGTTAATATCATTATCCCTGTTTTAGGAGGAGATAACTGAGGGCCAGGGAAGAAGTGATTCAACTGAGGTACAACATCCAGAAGGCGGAAGGTGACAGTGCCTCTTTCCTTTGGCTTGGTTAGACACCACCTGGAATACTGCACTTGGGGTGGCCAGGTGGCAAAGTGATAGAGCATTGGCCCCGGAGCCAGGGGCACCTGAGTTCAAATCCTGGCTTACTGATGCTCACTAGCTGTGTGACCTTGGCCAAGTCACTTAACCACAACTGCCTCCTTTAAAAAAAAAATACTGTGGTTGTTTCCTGGTACCACATTTTAAGAATGAAATTAGCAAACTGCCCCAAAGGAGAAGACTGGAGATTATGTCATTCCTGGAAAAGACTTACAGGACAGCTGTCTACCACTATGCAGGCTGTCCTGGAAAGGAGATTAGACTTTTTTATGCTTTGTTCCTAAGGGAAGAATGAAATTGCTGGGGGGTAAATTTGGGTCACAGGGAGACAAATTTCCTAATCGTTATAGTTATCCAAAAGTGGAAAGGGTTGCTTGGGTATGCAATGAGCTCTCCATCACTGAAGGTCTTTAAGCATAGGCCAGATGCTTCCCCACTTGGGGAAATCGCAGATTTTGGAATTGGAAGGTCTCCAAGGTCACCTAGTCTAATCCTCCAATTTTTCGAGAAGAGGAAAGAGACCAAGAGAAGGGAGGGGCTGTAAAAGAGGGAGCAAGAAGCAGACTCGGATTCAAATCCAGGTCCTCTGACTCTAAATTCAGCACCCTCCCTTTATGGAGAGGGTCCTTGTTCTGGTAGTTGTCCGAGACTGGTCAAAGTTGAAGGTCCATCCCTTCCTCTTTGCCAAGATTACACAGCACCTTAGTTCACTGTTGGTGGGTCTGTGAGCTGACCCAACTATTCTGGAGAGAGATTTGGAATTATGCCCAAAGAGTTATTAAACTGCCTAGATACCCTTTGACCCAGCCATACCACCATTAGGCGTGTTTCCCAAGAGGATTAGGTAAAATGGAAAAGAACCTACATATTCTAAAGTGTTTACAGCAGTTCTCTCTGTGGTGGCAAAGAACTGGAAATTTGGGGGACACTTATCAGTTGGGCTGAACAAGTTGTGGTATATGTTCATGATGGAATATTAACTGCTATAAGAAATGAGGAGCTCAATGATTTTAGAAAAGCATGGGGAAACCTTCACAAAATAATGAAGAGCGAAATGAGCAGAACCAAGAGAACGCTGTATACAGTCAGTCACAGCAGTATTGTCTTAAGAACAACTTTGAGCAACCAAGCCATTCTATTATAAATATCCACATTAACCTCAAAGATCCTATGAAGGAAGATGCTGTTTGAATCCAGAAAGGAACACTGTTGTCATGTAGGAAACGATCGACTGGTTGATTTAGAAATACTTGGACTTAAGAAGGAAGATGCTATGTACCGTCAGAGAAAGAGATGATAGCAGGAAGTAAGCACAGTACAGTCTTACATATGAGTGTATATGTGTATATATGTCTTTGCTTATAGATATCTATGTATATATCTCCATGCTTAATTGTAGCCTGGGGGGCGAGGAGGGTGGAGAGAAGAGAGAGAGGAGAAAAATAAGGTAAAAAGTGCATAGCAGAGAACAAAAGAAAACCAACAAGGAAGCAAAGAAAAGCTGGGAAGCTTTGAAAACAATGTGTAGTATTTATTATATAGGTTTTCTTGCAATGGAAATTTATTGTTTTATATTGAATCCTCTCTTATGGTCTGCTGTGCACATGGTAATGTTTTTTTTTCTTTTCTCATTTTGTATTTAATCGTAAAATTTTAAAAATTTACCAAAATAAAGATCACACAGCAACTCAGAGGGAGAGCCAGGTGTAAGTCCCAAGTCTCCCACACTCCAGTCTGGTGCTGTCTCCATTTCACCACAGTCTTATCCTCTGTCGGGCTTGTCCTCTTGGGGACCCCCAGGGGCTGGGAGAGGAGGTAAACAAAACTGCCCTGGTGATTAGAAGCAGCATCTCTTCAAGCCTCCTTGGGAGAAGCTCTCACCTGCAAAGCAAGGCTACCTAAAGCATGGTTTTGTCTAGTCAGCAGTAACCCTATAACTGTGGCCAATTCTCCTGAAGGAGGAAGGGAGCTGAAGTCAGTAACCATCCTCCTCACAGCCTGAGGACCATGCCCAGGTGGTCCGGACTCAGTCTAGTGCCCATCCCTTCTGCAGGGTTCTTTTATCTGGTATCTGCGGTCAAGGGCATGAGTGGTGAACTCAGGGGCAGGGCCAGGCCTGAGAAAGTCATCAGTAAATGCTGCAAAGGCCCGTGATTGGGAGTGAGTGGCTCTCCATAGGAAGGGAGGAAGAAGAGGAAAAGAAGATGGAGAAGGGAATGCCTTTTTTAATCAGCAGATATTCTCCAATGCCCATTCTGGGCCTGGGGTTCTGTACTCTGAAGAGACAGATGAATGAAAACTGGCCCCAGACTTTGGGGGCATCACAGTCTAGTAAGGAAGATAAGATAGGTCCACACATAGGTAGAAGAGCCCTGTCCTCTGCTCCCAAGTCCTCGAGAGCAGGGCCTATGTCTTATCACTTCTGATCATCTCACCATGTTGGCCGCTCCCTGGTCATCATCGTCAACCTCATCATCTTCTTCCCACAGGTCCCCTAGCTTTGATAGTTGAGCTTTTGCCCTACCTTGCTGGAGCCAAGGCCTCTAACCCACTTCCTAGCAGCATAAGGGGTTTGTTTGGTTCCAAAGTCCCGCCCTGAGCCCAAAATTCCAGCATGTGAAGTCTTCCCCCAATAGAAGGCAAGCTCCTTTAGGGTAGGAATCATCTTGCCTTTTCGTATTTGTATCTTCAGTGCATGGCACAATGCCTTTACGTAGTGAGCAATTAATAAATATTCTATCTATCTATCTATCTATCTATCTATCTATCTATCTATCTATCTATCTGCTGAAGGAGGACTTGTTAAAAGTGAAAAGTAATCTGTTAAGGGCTGACATAACTAATTCTATTTTGTTCTGTATTTGCCTGTTTGTTTTTTTGTTTTGTTATGCTATGTGATGTCTCAGCAAGCCTTCTTTCAGTATCTTTCTCCCCCTCTAATCTCTTTGGGGCTACAGAAGACAAAATATCCCAAGGAAGTTATCTCCTTCTGAGAAAGCCTGTAGCAGGCCCTTAAGGCACGCTAAAATGATAAAGAAGGTACAAGTTTTCTTTCCTCTGTGTAAATGGTCATGCTAACAAGGACACATTCTTTCCTTTGTAACAACTTAAGCATCCTCTTTTTGTTTTAATAAATATCTTTTTCCAAGGCCGTACCAGTTCTTACCAAAACTGCTTTGTAAGAAACACATCTTCCCTAGTTATGCTCTGTACGCGCGCACACACATACACACACACACGTGCATGTCATTTGTAGAATCGTGAGACATACATATCTATCACCTACCGATGGTGTGTGTCACACTCCTGGACAGACAGAGGGAGAGACAAAGAGATAAATGAGCAGCAGTTTGCCTATCTGTCTACATCCTGTGCTGGCTTATTTGGGTGCTAGCGAGGAAGGACCCTGAAAATTCTCCTAACAATTTGTCTGTCCATCTTTCCACCCACCTGTCTAGCCATCTGTCCATCTCTGACCCATGGATCTTAGCACAAGGCTGTTCTGATCTAATAGGAAGGATAGGATGCATACACAAATAAACCTGATATAAAGTAGAATGTGATATGGCAAAGGAGAACCAGGCACAGTGCCCAGGAAAATCTGAGGAGGGAAAGGTCACTTTCAGTTGAGAGGAAATCTGGGAAGACTTCATGGTGCCAGGGCAGCTAGGGGGCACACTGGATAGAGCACCGGGCCTGGAGTCAGGAGGACCAGAGTTCAAACCCAGACTCAAGACACTTAATACTGTGTGATGGCTGGGCAAGTCACTTAACCCTATTTCTTTAAAAAAAAAAAAAAGACTTCATGGTGCCATGTTTCTAAGACCTAGGCCTTGAAGGAAGAGAGATCTCCAGAGAAAGAGATGAGAAAGAAGCCTACTATAAGCATGGGGGATAATTTGTGTAAATGCAAAGGCCAGGGAGGAGAGGATGAGACTGGGAACAGATGATTGTAAGGGTGGCCTGGACCCCAAAAGAGCTAGCTGATCACTAACTCTCCCGCCTCCTCTGCCTCAGGGGCCCGCCATCAGCATGGCCAGTCACATTCCAGACTCCCTCTGGGATGGCTAAGCTGAGGCCTGCTCTTTCGGGGAGCAACGTATGAAAGTAAGTGCTAAACCTTCAGGTGCTAAAACATGAGGCATTCTTCTCAGTATTCACCTCCTCTGCCAGTCACTGCTGTCAGCTGGGAGGCTGGGCCAGGTCCAAGACCATACACACCTCCCACTTTGTGGGCCCAGGATTACTATCTGGCTATCTCCGGCTCCCCTGTGAAGCACAGACTCAGGACCTGTGGATGCTGGAAGGTCTTCTCTCCTCCCTTCAGGCCAAGGCCTAGCAGGGAGATGAGCAGATGGGACAAAGACTGACCCAAACACACGGACTATCTCCTATCTTCTCCTGAGCAGTCATGAAGAACAATATTGGATAAGAGGAAGGAAAGAACACTTAGAACGAAGAATGTCAGAGCAGGAAGAGGAGCTTGGAATCCTAGAACATAGAATATCAGAGCTGGACAGGGCCTTAGCACACAGAACACAGTCTGGTAAGGCTGGAAAAGGCTTTAGAATATAGAGCACCAAATGACATATTTGGAAGGGGCTTCACAATATAGAACATGGAATGTCAGATCAGGAAGGAGGCTTAGAACATAGAACATGGAATGTCAGAGCAAAAAAAGGCCCCTGGAATCATAGATGCATAGGATGTCAGGGCTAGAAGGGAAATCTGAGAGAGTCTAGATGGAGGAACTGAGGCCCAGAGAGGGGAAGGAGGTGCCCAAGGCCTCCTGCCTCCCAAGCCAGGGCTTGCTCTCTATACTACACACCTACGTGCTGCTTTATCATTTCCAAATATATTCCCTCCTGTTCTTCCAAGGAAACAGAGGATCTACTGGGGTCACCAGCAACAATATACTTCAAAGCAGTCATGACCCTACTTTAAGCGAGAAACAGAGATTGATAAAGAGCCACAAGGGACAGACAGACAGTCAGATGCAAACCAACTCACATGCACATGCTCATGCTTACTCCGATACATATACACTTTGGGGGGGGGGAGGGGCAATTGGGGTTAAGTGACTTGCCCCAGGGTCACAGAGCTAGTAAATGTCTGAGGCTGGATTTGAACTCAAGTCCTCCTGATTTTAGAACTGGTGCTCTATCTACTGCGCCTCCTAGCTACCTCATATATTCTCTCATTCCATGAAGCCAACAGTCTATAACTTACCTTCAACCTTCAGGGCATCTTTGGCATGGCCAATGGCCTCCCAGGGTGAGGGGATGTCCAGAAAGACAGCATCGGCCACATGGGACACACCAAAGCCATTCTTACACACATCCTGGTTCCTCACAGTCACCCATCGGTCCACTCGGTGCTCCCGGAACTCTTCCTCTGCCTTCTGGGCTCGCTGTTGATGAAACTCCACTGTGTGCAGATGCCCAGTGGGAGCCACTGTCCGGATAATGGCATGGGATAGGGAGCCACTCCCTGTACCTGGGACAGACAGAACAAGAAGCTAGTCAAGACTTCATTCATTTGGTGGTTACTGTGATATGCCATGGGGCTAGACATGCATTCTTTTCTTTTTCTTTAGAAGACTCACATTCTCTCCTTTCCATCTCCTCAATTGAGAAAGAAACAAATAAATCCTGGAATAAACACAAGTGGTCAAGCTGAACAAATTCCTTCACTATGTCTAAAAATAGTGGCCACGTCCAAAAGTACATGTCTCAATCTGTACTCTGAGATCATCCGCTCTCTATCAGGAGGTAGGGGGCATGGCTCATCAGGAGTCTTCTGCCATTGTAGGTGGTCATCCCACTGATCAGAGTCCCTGAGACTTTCAAAGTTGACCATCTTCACAACGTTGCTGGTTTTAAGTTGTTCTCCTGGTTCTGCTCACTTCACTCTGCATCAGTTCATACAAGTCTTCTCAGGTTTCTCTGAAACCATCTCTATCATTTCTTACAACACAATAGTATTCCATTACATTTATACATCCTAACTTGTTCAGCTACTGCCCAACTGATAGACCTCCCCCTCAGTTTCCAATTTTTTTTCACTGCAAACAAAGCTGCTATAAATATCTTTGTGCACATGGGTCCTTTTCCTCTTTCTTTGATTTCTCTGGGGTGTAGAGCTAGTAGTGGTATTGCTAGGTCAAAGGGTACACACAGTTTAATAGCTTTTGGGGAATGGTTCCAAATGGCTCTCCAGAATGGCTGGCCCTGTTCACACCAGCCACAATTTCTTATTAGGAGTCTGTGGGAGAGAGTAAGTAACCTTTACCTCTGCACCATCACTGCTCTGAGATTCTAAAGGACAGACTGCGGCTCACAGGAAAGGGCCTTGGACAGCACAGGTCTGGTGATCTGGGCTCTGGATTGGTATGAGACCAATCGGTGGTTCTCAAAGTATGTTTGCTATGAGGAAGGCACAGTGAATTGTTTATGTTTGGCAGCATAACTGAGAAACTTGCACAAGAATGCATGTAGAAAATTCCCAATAATTCGCAGGCCATTTCCCTTGCACATGTAAAGCCCAGATAGTTCATGGCATGCCTCCTACGAACCACCTATATAATGGGGACGATAACCCTTGTCCTGTCTCCTTCTCTGAGTTACATTGAGGTAAGGAATAGGAAAAACTCTGTAAACATTAAGATATCCTATAAATTGTGAAGCACTGCCCACGTGTGAACACTTAATTGGGATTGAAGATTTATTCAACTGGTAGTTCTCTTTTCTATAAAACTTCATGGCTTCAAAAGCTTTGTCCTCACAAAAGGCCTGGGAGGTAGGTGTTACAAGGATTAGCAACTCATTTAAAAATTTTATTTTTAATTTATGGAATAAAATAAGTATTTCCATAACACAGTATAATAAAAAAATAAAGGTGATTGCATATAAAACTGCAATTATTAGTTCATTTTACAGAGTCTCAGAGAGGTTGAGTGACTTGCCCAGAGTCACACAGCCATTAAGGGGCAAAGCCAGGCCTCAATCCAGGTCTTCTGATTTCTCCCACAGCTTTTTACACCACGCTACACTTTCTCTTATAAATCCAATTAAACAAATGTCTATTATGCATCTTCTGCGATGATAACTACAGTGGAAATTCCAGGCTGGGTAATAAAGTTCAAATCTCTATTAGCACTTCGAGGTTTACAAATTGGTTTCCTCACAACTCCTCTGTTGAGGGAGGCGGTATAAGTGATGATCCCCATGTTACAGATGGAGACTGAGGCTCAGGGCCAGCACATATCCAAGGTCACACTGCTAGTTAGGCATCAGTACTGAAACTTCCTCAAAGAGGAATAAGACAGGCAGGGAACTGTTACCCTGGAGACTCTACCAAGTCCTGCCTCATCCTCCATCCCCCAGAAAAAGTTTTGGGGATAAGGCTTTCTTTTTTTCTAAAATAAAATTTGATTTTAAAGCATTGATTAAAGAAAAAGGCACCACGGAATGGAGAAGCGAGAAGAGGCAAGTCTACAAGTATGAATTAAGCGGGCATTATTATATGCCAAGCACTATGGGATACAAAAGACAAAACAAATAAACAAACCCAGCCCTTGCTCTCAAGGAGATCACAGCCTAATGGGAAGACAACATACAAACGACTCTGTACAAACAAGCCACAGATAAACTGAAGGTGATCAACAGAGGGAAGGTAATAGAATTAAGGGGGATTGGGAAGGCTTCCCATAGAAAGTGAGATTTTAACTGGGCCTTGAAAGAAGCCAGGAGGCTTCTGAGGAGGGAGTGTTCTAAGCATGGGCAACAGCCAGGAAAAATGCCCAGAATCAGAACAGAGAGCGCCTCATGCAAGGAACAGCAACAGGCCAGTGTCCTTGAGGATAAGTATGATGTAAGAAAACTGGAAAAAAGGGAATGATCAGATCAGGAGGGGCTCTGGAAGCCAAACAGAAGGCTCTGTTTGATGTGATGCTGAAAGTGATAGGAGCACTGGGGCTTTACTGAGCAGAGGTGTAACATAGCCAGATCAACTGGACAGCTGAGTGGCAGATGTATGGCAGTGGGGAGAGACCCGAGGCAGGCATGCCACCCTGGATTTGGAGCCCGCCTCCCTAAGTTTGAATCTTTGCTCTGTGTGACTTCAGGCAAAGGTCTTAACCTCTCTGGGCCTCAGTTTCCCCATCTTCTAAATGAAGGGGTTAGACTCTGTCATTCTCCAAGGTTTCTTCCCATTCTGAATCCTATAAGGTATATATATATAACATAAAGGAAGGCTTTATTTGAGGCCGTCCTAAGTATGTCTAAGATCTCTTCTAGCTCTGACAGCTAAGAAACTGTAACTGTGGGATGGGTTGGTGGAGAAGCCCCCAATGCTGATCCCTGCCAGCCGCAGTCTGCCTCCTCTCCCTCCCAGCAGAAGGAGAGACAGATGGAATTGGAAGACACAAGGAGCTGGGGGGAGGGGCGGCAGCGACTGGCACACAGGGAGAAGTCTGCCTGCGTCGTCGGGGGAAAGGGAGGGGGGAGACAGGGCAGAATTTCCCCACTCTCCACCATGGGGGCTGGGACTGAAATTCCAACCCAGGCTCCCGGCTTTGTACTAGGGCCACTCAAGGAACAAAAGAGCCGGACTTGAGTTTCATCTCGGTTTACCCCTCAGCCAAGGCCAGAAGGATTGATCTCTGGAGGGGGTCGACGATGGCAATATCGGAGAGCTGGTGGAATTCGCCAGCAGAATGGCATCTCTGGTGTCTAGTGCCAAGGGAGAATGTTTTAAAAGGCCTTGATAAGAGCACACAGTCTCTGAGATGGAAGGGCCCTCAAAGGCCATCTCCTCCAAAATGAACAGGAATCCACTCTAAAAAAAAATCCAAGAAAATTGGTTGTCCTTGCTCACATCCCTCTACCAATGGCAGACAACATACAAGCTGATCACCTCCTCCCAAGTCAGCCTCTTCCACTCCTGGATTGTGCTAATTTATCAGGAAGTCTGTCCGCTCAGCTTGCTAAATCTGCCTCTTGGCACCTTGTACCCAGCGCTCCTCATCCAACATCCAGGCTACACAGATAAGGACTAGTCCCTCTCCCACAAGGCCGGCCTTTCATTGTTCTTTCTAGGGCCTTCCTCAGCCAGTGCCCAGTACTTTAAAAAAAAAAGTCCACGTGGCACAGTTCACAAACAATGCAGAAATTAATATTCTTCCAAATACATGGTGAATATTATGTTAAATATGCTAAAAATATTTAGTATATTTAATATGTTGATATTTTAATAAATAAAATATATTTAACATGTTAAACATATTTAACAAACAGGCACCACATGTATAAGCATATATGTTATATCTTCATACACACATGCACTAGATGTATGTAGGTGTGTGAATACACACTGTACAGACATGTGTGCATGCATCATGCATATGTATTATGTCTGTGAGCGTATGTATGTGTGCTATGCATTATGTGTACATACGGATGGTAAGCAGTCATTTTGCAAAGTTCCCACAAGTGGCCAATAAGTAAAGAAACAAAAACCAAGACTGGTTCTGACCTTTTGGGATCCTTTTGGATCCTGGCTGTCACCCACATGCTAGCTATTTCTTCTAGCTTTGTGTCATCTGTAAATCTGATATTCTTGCCACTGACTACCTAAGACAAGGCTAAGATAGACATGTGAGGCACTGGACAAAAGACCTCCTTCTAAAAAGATCCAGCATTAAGGATCACTTGGGTCAGCCTTTTCGACCCATTCCAATCTCCCCGAATGTACTATCCTCTAACCGGCCTCTCTCCATCTTGTCTAGAGAGATGACGAGCGAGGCGTTGTCAAATACTTCTCTGAAATCTAGCCTGACTATATCTCTTCCAGCATCCCCACGTCTGGTCTAGTAACTCGATTTTTGAATAAAGGAAATGGGTTGAGTTTGGTATGACCCACTCTTGAGGAAGCCATACTCTTGTGATCCCCAATTTCATAACAATCTGGAACGACAGTGTGGGGCAGTGCATAGACAGCAGGCTTCAAAATTAAGAAGATGTGGGTTCAAATCCCACCTCTGACCTTCTGACCAAATAGGTGAAATTTTTAGGGCAAGAAGGGTGGGGGTGAAACAAACATTTACAGAGTGCCTACTATGTGCCAGGACTGTGCTAAGCTTCCAAATATTATCTCCTTTGATTTGACCCCAGACAACTCTCAAAGACTACGAGCTGCTGCACAACAATTGTTGGTCTGTAAAGGCGAAAGGAATTTACTCACTGAGAGTTCCCTACACTAGTGAAATTAAAGGTCCACATCCTCCCTCATCCCCCAAAGAAATAAAAATACTACCTCGATCTGACCCTTACAACACACCTGAGATATACAGGCTGCATAGATATTACCAACCTTATTTTACAGATCAGAAGCTGAGGTTCATAGAGAAGCAAACCACTCAAGGTCACAGAAAAGCAAAGAATGGCAGTCAGGATTTGAACTCAATGCACAGGGCAGCTAGGTGGCAGTGAACAGAGCGCTGGGCCTGGAGTCAGGAAGACCTGAGTTCAAATCTGGCCTCACATACTTAGCTGTGTGACTTTGAGCAAGTCACTTAACCCTTTTTGCCTCAGTTTCCTCATCTGTAAAATGAGCTGAAGAAGGAAATAGTAACTGCTCTAGTATCTTTGCCAAGAAAACCCCACGTGGGGTCACAGAGTCAGACATGACGGGAACGACTGAACAACAAACTCACTGCACCACGCCACTGAGCTCTCCACCGCGTGGAGCCCTATGCTGTGTGCCATGGGGGAGACAGAGGTGAACAACACACTGACACTTGGGAGACCTCAGTCTCATAGGGAGAATCACCTAAGGACAAAGAAAAGTCACTAATTCGGTTCCAAATCACTAATAATTAGAGAAATGCAAATTAAAACAACTCTGAGATACTACCTGGCGCCTATCAGACTGGCTAACAGGACAGAAAACTAAAATGACAAATGCTAGAGGCAATGTGAAAAAATAGGGACACTGATGCATTGTTGGTGGAGTTGTAATCTAGTCTGGCCATTCTGGAGAGCAATTTGGAACTATGCCCAAAGGGCCTGTAAAACTATGCATAGCCTTTGAGCCAGCAATACCACGACTGGGTCTTTACCCCAAAGAGATCAGAGAACAAGGAAAAGGACCGATATGTACAAAAATATTTAAAGCAGCTCTTTTTGTGGTGGCAAAGCAGAAACTGAGAGGATGCCCATCAATCGAGGAATGGCTGAACAAGCTGTGGAAAATGGTTGTGATGGAATATCATTAAGCTAAAAGAAAGGACAAGCAGGGTGGTTTAAAAAAAAAAAACCTGAGAAGACTTACGTGAACTGATGCAAAATGAAGTGAGAAGAACCAGGAGAAATCTACGTAGTAACATCAATATTGTAAAGATAAAAAACTGCAAATCTACTGTTACTCTGATCCATGTAATGATTCATAACAATTCCAGAGGCCCCATCATGAAAAATGCTATCCCCCTCTAGAAGGAGAATTGATGGACACTGAGTACAAACTAAAGCATATTTTTCTTCACTTTTTAAAGATTTTTCTTTCTTCCTTTCTTTTTTCTTTTGCAACATGGCTAATAATATGTTTTGCACGACTTTCTATGTATAATAGGTATCGTATTTCTTACCTTCTCAATGGGCAGAGGAGGAAATGAAGGGTAGGAGAGAATTTGGAACTCAACATTTAAAAATGAATGTTTAAAATGTAAAAATAATTAAGTTTAAAAAAGATAACTTCTAAAGAAAATCTAGACACATTTTCAAATGCTCCTTCATAGCTCTGATGTAATGTTCATTCTAAGGCGTTCAAGCTACTCCTTCCATTTACACATTCTGAACTAAAGGGAAGAGCACATAGCACGTTTAAGGGGCAGAAAGCAAATCCAAGTTGGCTACGGCAAAGAGTGCATGAAATCAATCCATTCGACTCAATGAGCCAGGCATTGATTAAGCTCCTACTCTATGCCAAACACTGTGCCAGGCACTATGTTAAGTGCCACCTTACAAATATCTTATTTGATCTTTACAACTCTGTGGGGTCGGTGCTGTTTGTTACGCCCATTTTAGAGGTGAGGAAACTGAGGCAGACATCGGTTAAGCGAATTAGCCAGAGTCACACAACTAGCAAGTGTCTGAAGCTGGATTCAAACTCATACTCTAGGCCTAGCACTCTGTGCCCTGAGTACCGAGTTGCCTCAGCGGGGATGGTGAAAAGCGGGAGAGGCAGAGGCACCAAGTCTGGGGTGACATCCTCCAAAAAGCCCTTCCTGCTCATTCCGGCCTCCTATAATCTATTTCTCTGAAACCTTACAGCATCTCCTGCCCGGGCTGGTCCTGGTCTGCCCATTATCCTGTTTTACTCTCTCTCCAGCAGCTCACTAACAAGGACAATAAAAACTGGCGTATACAAGGGCATTCTCTTCCAACAACCTTGTGAGGAAGGCAGTGAAAAGTTGTGACTACGCCCATTTTATAGACAAGGAAATTGAGGCTTGGAGAACTGAAGCAAGTTTCCCAAAGTCACAGAGCTAGTCAGGGCCAGGACTCCAACCCTGGCTTTGGGACCAAGGTGACCCGGGTGGGGCTCCGGTCTGTCACTTTATCTCTCCGGATCTCAGGTTCCTCCTCAGTGAAATGAAGGAGCTGGACTGGCTGGCCTCCAAGGTCCCTTTTAAGCTCTAAAACTATGATCTTATAGTCTCGTGATTCCAACTCTGATCTCTACCTTTGTTCCACAGGTCACCCTGGAAACCCTCTGAGGGCAGTGGGTCTGATACTTCCTGGTGAACAGATCAAGACTGAGCACAGTGCAGAACTGGTAAACGTCTGCAGATGGACGAAGAATGCCACTTGGAGATCTGAAGGGGGCTTTTAATTTCCAAAAACAACTTCTCGTATGCATTCTGTAATCAAATCAACACTATGACTGCCTCTGGAAAAGAATGTCTATCAACTGTTCCACTCCCCATCTCTGTGACTCCCTCAACCGAAATGCCCTTCCCCTGGCTTCCTTCTCTCCCTTTCATACACACTCTTCCCCCTTTATTTCCCTTTTCCCCTCCTTCATCTTCTCACCCCTCCTCTCCCCTCCCCTCTTTCTCTTCCCCCTTTCCTTTCTTCTTCCTTCTTTCTCTCTTCTCCTCCCTGCACTCTCCTCATCCTTCTCTTTCTTCCCTCCTTCTTTTCTTGCCCTTCCTTTCTTTCTTCCTTCCTTCCTTTCTTTCTCTCTCCCAACATCCCTCTGCCCCTTCCACCTCTCTCCAACAGCCAGGGGAATAGGCAAAACAGGTGTGACCATACTGAATGTACAGATGAGGAATCAAACTCCTGTGTAGGAAGGAGGGAGCTTGGGCAGGGTCACACCTGAGCAACAGGGCTAAGATGATGAGAACCTGCATCTCGTTGACGCCTAGAGGCCAGAGCTCTTTGCACTGGTCCTGCCGTCCCTGTAAATGGAGATGACCCAGGAATTCTACTCTATACACTGTTGTGATTATTGGTCTGAATTATGCCTCATGGCTACACTGGCAGGTTCTAGAGACCAGACTGATCCTCCCTGCCCCAGGTTACAGGCTGTTCCCTTCATGCAACATGGAGGCAAAAGGACCTAGGTTTGAGTCCAGTCTCTGTTCTCTGTGAAAACATTGGGTAGGGAATGAGGACCTGGGTTCAAATCTTCCTTCTGCTACTTCCTACCTGTGTGACTTCAGGCGAGCTCCTTCCCCCTTATAGATATCAGTTTCCTCATCTGTAAAACTAGGGGATTGGGCTAGACTAGAATCAGAGGCAGGGGAACCTGCAGCTTCAAGGCCACATGTGGTCCTCCAGATCCTCAAGTGCAGCCCTTTGACTGAATCCAAACTTCACAGAACAAACTTAGGGATTAGATAATCTCTAAGAGGTAGCCCCCTTTGCTCTCTAGGGGGCCATGGCACACTCCCTGGACTTCCACCTCAGGAGATGATAGTTTCCCCCATCACTGAAATGGAGGTGATGTTTCAGTCCCCCAGATGAGTTCTGGTGGTGCCTTGCACTGCCTGCCCCTCTCCCCCAGGAAGTCCAAGCGACTTCTTAAGACTCTTAAAAACAGAAGAGCTCAGCTCTAGAGCCCACTCAGCCCTAACATGCCCTGTGATCTTGGATACTTCTCCAGTCCTCAATTTTCTCCTCTGTTAAACAAGGATGAGAATGGGTAGGACTTCGTGGAATAATGCGAGGAGCCCCAGGTTTGAAGTCTAGAGACCCTGAAATGAGAGGAGAGAGCCTTGGACCTGGAGGAAGGAGACCCAGCTTCTAGGAGGTCACCTTGAATGAGTTCCTTCCTTTCTCCAGGCCTGTTTCCTAATCTGTAAAAGGAAGGTTTGAGATTTTGACCCAGATGATGCCTAAGGACCCTTTCAGCTCTGATGTTCTATAATTAATATGATTCTCAAGGAGTCCTGGCTCTGTTCCTTACTAGCTATCTGATTGATGGGGTAGGGGTACAGGCTAGGGAACTCCCCTGAACTCTCCTTGAATCTTCCCATTTGACCTGGTGTTCTCCTAAGGCCCCTAAGCCTTCCATTAGCATTATGCCCAGATCTCTGTTACCCTAAACCTAGCCTAGCCCTCCACTGTCTGTTATCTCTATGTAGCCTTCAGCTACCCCTGATGCCATTCTCTTGGTTCCTAGAGTCTGACCTCTAGTCATCCCAGTCTACTGGCCGCACCCATCAAGATCCTCCCTGGACCCCATCCTCCAGTCACCCCAGACTACTTGGCCACCCCTCGATCCCTCTCACAGTGTTTCTGTATATAAGATCCGTCTTGCCTCCATGAAGGGGCTCAGATTCAATGTGGCCTGCCAGCATTAGCAGATTCCTGAAGACCTTAAGCGTCTGCCCAATACGACGGTTCTTCAATAGACTTTGTTTTTTGGCTGAAAGGAGGCTTGGGTTGAATTCATTCGGGCTGGACCCGTGTGAAGCAATTTCAGGGTCCCAGCACCCCCAAATGTCCACATGACCTTGAACAAGTCAACTACCCCTATTCTAAATTTACCTTACTCTTTCTACTCTACTGTTGTAAGGATAAGATGGATGTCAGGTACCCCACAAGTGCTTGACTTAAAACACAGTGCAAATACGGGAGATTATCATTACTTATTTGTTAGGGGAAATTCGAAGCTTTCCCAGTAAATGCAGGAGCAAGGCAAAGATGTCTGTTCCGTTACAGTTGTTTCACCTGGTTCTAGAAATGCTAGCAACATCAGTACAACAAGACAGAGATCGAAGGCATAAACCCTGACAAAGAGGACACAAAACTACTCCTATTTGCTAAAGACACTTAAAAAATTCTAGAGAACTGGCAAATTGCCTGACACAGTGAATAGCTTCAGTAAAGGAGCAGGCCACAAATTGAACCCACAAAATCCAGGAGGAATAGAGAGGGAAGCTTCATTCAAAAGAACCACAAAATTAGAACCTAGAGGGCCACATGTGGCCTCCAGGCCACAGGTTCTACACCCCTGGTAATTTCTGGATACTTCCAGAGCTGTGTAGCCCTAGGCAAGTCACTTAAACCTCTACTAGCCTTAACTCCCTGGAGAAGGAAATGGCAAATCACTACAGTATCTCTGCCAAGAAAAGCCCATAGACGGTATGGGGCCAGAAGAGTCAGACACAAGTGAACTACAAGAAAAAGAGTGCCAGGCATTGTGCTGAGGACACAAAAAGAGGCAGAAGGCAGTCCCTGCCCATGAGGATTGAAAATCTAATGGGTGTGTCGGGGTGATGGGGGAACAGCCACCACATACAGCTTTCCCACAGGATAAGTGCATCACTGGGGATTGATTCAGCTGGACTCTATTTGTTTGCAAGTTCTCTCCCCATCAGACTAAGTTCCTTAAGGGGAGGGACTATCTTTTGTCTCTTTTTGTATCCCTGGCACAGGGCCTGGCAATAGCAGGGGCTTAATAAATGTTAACTGTTCCCTTACTAAAGCAGGCCTTATAAAAAAAAAACCAAACTATTTTGGGACTAGTTAAAAAGTAGAAAAGTGTATCAATGGGACAGACTAGGTAAAAAAGAACCAGAAGCAATTAAGCTCAATAATCCAGTTAATTCAACGAGGATTTCTGGGAAAACTGAAAAGCAGTGTAGCTAGGTTTAGACCTACGTAATAATATAGCTAGCATTTATAAAGCTCCTACCACGTTCCAGGCACCAGGCTGAGCACTTTACAAACATCATTTCATTTGAACCTCACAACAATCACTATGCTATCATCATTCCCTTTTTATAACTGAGAAAACTGAGTCAGACAGTTTAAGTGACCTGTCCAAGGTCACAGAGCTAGCATCTGACGCTTCATTTGAACTCAGGTCTCTCTGACGCCAGGCCTAGCGCTCTATCCACTGATCTACCAACTGACTATATGACGATAAAATCAAAACAAGTAAGTGAGAATATTAAATATCACATACTACTAAAAAAATAGAAGAGAACCCAATCAGGGACCGTTCTTAGCTATTAGAGGAGTTCTTAATTAAACAAAAGACAGAAGAAAGGCAAAACAGGTAATTTTGACTGTGTGAAATTGAAAAGCTTTTTCAGGGCAATGAGGATAAGAACAGATGAGGTCAAATAGGAAAGAATCTTTACATCAAATAAATGATATTTCTTATCCAAGATATATAAAGACACAAAAATATAAAAACAAAAGTCATTTCCCAATGGATAAATGATCAAAGGATATGAACAAAAAATTTTCAAAAGAATCATAAACTGTAAACAAATGTAAAAGGGTTTTGGTTTTTTTCCCCCCCAAATCTCATTTATTAAGTGCCGGCCATGTGCCAAGCATTGGCTAAGTAAGGGCTGGGAGATATAAATACAAAAGTAAAGACAATCCTTGCTCTGAAGGAGCTTACGTTCTCATAGTGGGAGAAAACACTGAACTGAGGGATGGTCAGGGAGGAGGAGATTGGTTTGGAAAAGAACTTAGTTGGGAAGTGAAGCCATAGGTAAGTAGTCTGACATTCCCTTTTCACTTGAAATAATGGGTCTTGGGAGCTATTCATCGTTCAGACCCTCAGGGCTCCAGGGTAGGAGTCCAGGAGATGAAAGGGTTAAGTCAAAATAATTTGGAGATTTTATCTCACACCAAACCAATTGGTAAAGAAGACAAAAGATACCAACAGCCAATGTTGGAGGAATGAGGAAAAACAGGCACAAGGATAAACCAATGGTGGAACCTGTCAAGATACCAGGAGACACCCTGTTTTCCAGAGCTAAGGCCCAGCAAGCAGGCTGTGCCCCGGGCTTGGCATAACAACAATCCTTTGCGTTCACCCCCTGGATGATCTCACCCTCTGGCAAAACCACACAATTACTGTATTGCTTTGACCAGCTAGGTGTTCTCTGAGCCCAGACAAATACAAATACTGGACAAACGTGGACAAGTTCTGGTCAGGAAGCTCTGCTATGAATCAAACTTGTATCATTATTGCTATTATCCCTCTTGTTAGGGCTACAGCCCACTGGATAGGCACAGGTATAAGCACCGAGATCTGCCTAGACTAAAGTGGGTCCCCCCCCCCTCCACTAGAGGCCGGGCTCTGGCAGTGTCCTCGCTTGCAAACTGTTTCCCTCACTTTGAAATTAGACTTCTGTTTGATTCCTGACTCTCCTGTCTCTAGCCTGCTTTGTTCCGGCTCCAGCCACCCAGTTCTCAATTATAAAAAGGTTCTGTCAGGTTGACAACCATTCAGGAAACCAATTTGACAATATGTGCGACAGTAATTAAAACATCCATTCCCTTTGACCTAAGGCTACTGTTGCTAATTATATACCCACCAAGAAGGTCAAAGAAAGAAAGGTTTCACATACTCCAAGATATACGGTAGCAGCACTTTGGATATGAGCCGATAATTGGAAACAAAGAAGGCATCCGTTGATTGGCAAATGGCTAAACAAATTGCAGCATGTGAACGTGATAGAATACAGGGTGTCTTAAGCAATTAAAGATTTAAACAGGGCTAAGACTTCTGGGAAAGTCTGCATTACAGTGCTATAAGGAACAATGAAAATGAAGATAACAAAGTGTGGGAAGAGTTCTCTGAACTGATGCAAAGTGAAATAAACAGAACCAAGAAAATGCACGCAACAGTAACAATGGAAACGGAATCAAAACTAAGTGCTATGAAATTAGTATGGTCTTAGGAATGAGACTTAAGGATAGACCTAACTCCCTTCTTTGGAGGATTCTGGAATCAATCAATAAAAAACATCTGTTAAGTGCCTACAATGTGGCAGGTAGGAGGCAGCTAGGTGGCCCAGTGGATACAGCTCTGGGCCTACGGTCGGGAAGACCAGAGTTCAACTCCACCTCCAGATCCTTATCAGCTGTGTGACCCTGGGCAAGTCACTTAAACCTCGGTTGGCTTTAATTCGCTGGAGAAGGAAATGGCTCCAGTACCTCTGCCTTAAGAGTCAGACACGGCTGAACAAATGTGGAGCCGCTGTGCTAAGGCTCGGGATACAAAAAGAGACAAAAGACAGTCCCTGCCATCAAGGAGGGTACAATCTAAGGGGGGGAGGGGGCAGCCCAGCAAGCCGTTGCATTCCCCCAGGATAAATGAATTCATCACCAGAAACCTCACAGTCTGGAGATTCAGCTTGTATTCTTTCATTAACAAGTCTTCCCCCCTAAGAATATAAACTCCTTGAGGGCAGGGACTGTCTTTGGCTTCTTTTTACACCCCTAGCATTTAGCAGAATGCCTGGTAATAATAGGGGCCTAATAAATATTTATAGACTATTGATTACAGAAGGTGCTGCACTGATTAGTTTTGCTAAAGATTTTTTTCTTTGTTATTCTTTGTTATAATGACTGTTTCTTTCAAGGGAGAGTGAGGAAGAATATATCAAAAAATTAGGGTGATATAAAGACAACAAGAAACATTGGGTTACGGAATCTGGGAGCCCCCTCAAACTCTCCTTGAATCTTCCCACTTGAACTGGTCTTTGCCTGAGGCCATAAGCCTTCGGTAATTTCGAGGCCCAAAACTAGCCCAGCTCGGCTTGGTCTGTTTACTTCCTCTTTGCCCCTGGCTGCTTCCCACCCCAGATCCCATCAAAATCCCATTCTCTGGGTTCCTGGAGTCTGACCTCTAGTAACCCAGTCCCTTCAAGATTCTCTTTAGACTCTTCCTCAAGACCCTCCCAAACCCCTCTTCCGGTCACCCCAGACTCCTTGATCACCCCTAGGTCCCTCCCACAATCTTTCTGTATATAAGTCTCATCTTGCCTCGGTGTAGGTGCTCAGTTTCACTCCAGTTCGGTTTAGATTCAATCCAGTCCGCTGGCGTTAGGGTCACAAATGCTCAGGCTCCCTAAGAGTCGGCCCATTATGGTGAACCTTTAATAAACTTTTTGTTTGGCTGAGAAGGCTTGAGTCGAATTCATTCGGCAGGACTCGGTGCGTTGATATTCTGGGGTCTCGAGCACCCCTAAAAACAAATGGTTCCCTAACCTCATCAGAAACTTAAAAAAAATTTACTGTTTTTCAGGCAGATCCTGGGATATTTTTCCCCTCACCAAATATATGGCAGTCAGGAGGGGAGCCCTAGATTCAAATGGGTGGGAAGGCAATTCTTATCTTCCAAATGCTCATAAGAAACCTTGGAGGGAAGCAGGATTACAATCCTCATTCTGTAAAGGAGAAAATGAGTCCTAGTGAGGGACGCTGACTCCAGATTACACAATGTGTACCAGGTGAACCAGAGAGGAAGGCCTACATCTTCAGACAGTCAGCCAAAAACTGCCGTAGAGAAGGAAGATTCCCTCAGTTGTGAGAAATGATTTAGGATTCGTAACTGCAACATCAAAAGCTCCTAACATCAGTTTAAAAAAAATCCAAGACAGAGCTTCCCACCAGTGCTGGGTGACCCTGGGCTGGGGCCCCTTTCTGAACAAGCATTGTTCTAAGCCCTCATTATTATTCCAAGCCCTCCCACTACTCAGTCACCCCTTTCTTCCTTGAAGGCCTTCAACTGGGAGAAGTTGGCAGAAAAGAGAGAAAAGCTCTCGGCACTTCTTCCTAGAGTGACTAATTCCTCCTCTGAAACCCAGGTCCTGATTTAGCTCAGAGTCAGGCAAGGCCAGTTTGGGCACAGGCTGCCCCAGGAAGGACTGGCCTCCTCCGCCATTTTACTATGTAGAAGAGCACACAGGCATCTTTATCACGCTGGAATGGAAAATGATCTGATGGTAGGAATCAGAAAATCTAGGTTAATAAACCCTCCCTGTGTCACGAATTTAGACAAGCGACTTACCCCTTTCTACACCTCAGTTTCCCTAGCTGAAAAATGACAGGGCTTAGTTTGGAAGATCTCTATGATCTTTTATCAATATGAGGATGTGACTGGGGAGCAAGGCTCGGTTCACTATCTGGAAACAGATCCGACCAAGCGGTAGCCCCTACAGCCATGGCCATATTGCTGTGTGCTCACTGCCCGTGAGAATCACAAAATTGGAGCGGGGAGTTCCCTTTTAATTCTGGCATTCTGTGATTCTGAGTCCCTCCCAGTGGCAGCCCCAAGAGCTCAGGCCTAACCTCCCTCTCCAAAAACCAGCTTGGTTCTAATGGGATATAGGGACGCTAGGGTAAAAAATATCTAGGCTGGAAGTTGAGATGTGGATTCAAGTCCTGGCTCCATCCCTCACTTGCTATGTGACCTTGGGCAAAATACTTTCCCCTTTTGGGCCTCAGTTTCCTCTTCTTAAAAATAAGATTGTTCGGTTAGATTATCATTAAGGTCCCTTCCAAATATGGGGACAAACTTTACTCCAGGGCTCCCTCCAGCCCTCACATTATATTATGCAAAGTACTTCCAGTGTTGACATTCTGATACGGGAGAGACAGCCCTTCTACCCCATCAAAAGCCTTTTCTACTCTAAATTCTCTCCCCAACACACCACATTAGACTCCTCAACAGGAAAAGCAGGATGACAACAGACCTCAAACAAAGGACCCATTCAATGCTCCAGTCCCTAGCAAAACCATCTTTTAAAGGGACCCTGTCAGTTTAGAAATAGCCCCTTGGAGCAGAAAGGGATAAGCTTTAGCAGAAAGCCCCAGCAGTTTAAATCTCCTCACTAAGGTGTGCCCTACAGATAGCAGCAGGGACTGTTCACTGCTTGTGACTGGGAGGCAAGGCTCTGTCCTTTATCTGCAGGCAGGCCTGACCAAGAGATAGGCCAGGGCCATTCTGCTACAGGCTCACTGCCCAAAAGAATCACAGAATTGTAGCTGTTAGTCCCTCAGAACATGAACTACAGACTGTCAGAGCTGGAAAGGACTTTAGAAATCATATAACCCAACTCCCTTATTTTACATTTGGAGAAACTGAGAAAAGATTTTCCCAAGGTCATAGTAGTTAAGTCAGATCTCCAACTCCAAATACAATGGGATTCTTCTCCTCCCCTCTCCTCTCTTTTCATCTCCCTTTCCTTCCCCCACCCCCTGCCCTCATTCCATGGATAGCCAAGGCCAGATTGTGTCCACAAGAGAAAAGACTTTCCTAAGGTCATGTACAATACAATGGGATTCTTCTCCTCTCTTCTTTTCTCTCCTCTCCTCTTTCTATCTCCTTTTCCTTCCCCCCACCCTGCCCTCACTTCATGTAAAGCCAAGGCCAGACTGTGTCCATGGTACTAAGACCAAGAATCTCACAGCTGCAGGGGGCCCAAGAGGTCACATTCCAACCCATACCTGAGTAGTAATCCCTGAGTAGATATCCCCAGCAAGCCATCACCCAGACTCTGCTTGAAAGAACTCTGGTGATAGGGAGCTCCCTACCCCTACCCCGCATGAATGCATGATATAGTAGTGACGGGAGACTTCAATTATGCAGACATGTGCTGGGGCTCTCTCTGCCAAAAGCAGAGATGACACATTCTTGGCTTGACTTTGGAATTTCATTCTTCAAAACATGGTGGAAACAATAAAAGAAACTGCTATTCTGGACCTGGTGTTAATGAACATGAGAAAACTGGTTGCTGGAGTAGAAACAGTTAGAACCTTGGAGATAAGGGATCGTTTTGTTCTAGAATTTTTGAAAGGGACGGCCTAGTCTGACAGGCACACTAAAATTGGAGAAAGCAAGCACCAAAGGGTTTATTAGGAAGACCAGTAAACCATGCAGAATTATGAAGGAAATCAGCTATAGTGAAATAGGTATCAAGATATAATATTTTTTAAAAACACGTTCATGGATCCCAGATGAAGAACCCCTGACCCAGTTCAACCTCCCCAATTTATAGGAAATTAAGGTGACCTGACTTGGCCACGGTTACACAGGTATAAAAGAGCAGTCGGTATCTGGACCTATGTCATCTAATTCCAAATCCATCAGGCCAGGAGAGAAGACAAGAATGAAATTCTGAAGACACAAAGAGAAACAATTCTGACAAAGAATACAAGGGAGAGTTCCGTTGTGTGGATAACAGATGACTTGTCCACCAATTTAGATACGATAGAAAAAGAGAGCGTGTAACTGAGGTTGACCATGAAAAAGCAGCGTGGTCCTTGTAAGAATCACAGTCAGGAACACTGAAGCTCAGCTCAGAATGTGCAGAGGTTGGTGAGGAATGTTAAAGGCAGCAAAAGGCCTTTTATTCCATGCTGGGGGAAAGGAGGAGGCTCGAAGCGGGGACCAGATCACTGTCTGGGGTGAACAGAACCATGAAGATGAGGAAGCTCAACTCTTCTTTCATTCTGTGTCTCTGCCAAAGAGAATGAATGGTCACAAAAATGGCTAATGGGGAGCTGAACCCCCAAGTAAGTGGGACAGTATTGAGAGAGCCCCTAAGCTGTCCTCAAGTAACCAAGCCCGGATGAAGGCCATCCCAAGAATTTGAAAGAAGCACAGCTGAGTATAATCCTGAATGAAAAGTAAATGGACATTTAATGGCCTGAAAAACCTTCAGGTATTTGTGACAAAAAAGACCAGAACTCAACAGAAAACGTGACATATAAGATTTAGGAGAAACATAAGGTAAACAACAAAAACCAACCATAAGGGACTCAATAAGGCCAAAAGGTTTACCTCTTTCTTTTTCTCTTTGGAGGGAAGAAGGCAGGGCAATTGGGGTTAAGTGACTTGCCCAAGGTCACACAGCTAGTAAGCGTCAAGTGTCTGAGGCCATATTTGAATTCAGATCCTCCTAACTCCAAGGCCTGAGCTCTATTCACTGTTTACTTCTTACATGTGAAAATGTTATCAGTGCTCTTAAGACTATCTTAAGTAACAGTCTTAAGACTATCATCATTACTTGGGTAGTTTGAAAGAAAGGCTTGGGCTGAACTGAGTAAGATGGGTTGATTCTAAAAAATAAAATTGGGTAGGGAGAGGTAAAAAGGAGCAATTATAAAAATGAAGCACGAAAGGAAGAACGGATATAGAAGAAGCAAGTGGAGGTGGAGAGCTTACTCTCAACAGAATTAGGTTAAAGAGAGGACGACATAATGTCTAAAAGGGCATAAATTTTCTAAATTTATTAAGAAATAACAGGGCAGTGCAAGGGAACAGGATAAGGGAGGGACTTTTAGAAGGGTGGGTATATTAAGGAATAGGAGGGTAAGGAAAGAGGATAAGGGAGGGACTCTTAAAAAAGGGTGTGGATTAGGGAGACAATGGTTAGAAATAAATCAGACCAACCATTTTTTTTTCCAACCATTTTGGAGAGCAATTTGCAAATATGGCCAAAGAGTTATTAAACTGCCTGTACCCTTTGACCCAGTAACACCATATTAGATCTGTTTCCTAAGATGATTAGGGGAAAAGGACAAAAAAACCCTACATGTTCTAAAATATTTACAGTAACTCTCTTTGTGGTGGCAAAGAACTAGAAATTGTGGAGATGCCTGTCAACTGGGGAATGGCTGAACAAGTTGTGGTGTATGACTAGTGATGGCATACTCTTGTGCTATAAGAATTGACAAACTGGTTGATTTTAGAAAAACATGGAAAGACTTGCATGAAATAAAGAAGGGCAAAATGAGCAGAACCAAGAATGCAATATTGTTTTAAGAACAACTTTGAGTAACTAAGTTAATACCCAAGTTAACTACAAAGGACTTATGAAGGAAGATGCTATCTGCCTCCTATTTGTGTCCAATGGTGGCTATCTCTAGGGCAGGGGAGGACAGAGGGAAAAACTATAAAAAGTACACACAAGAGAATGAACGAAAATTTAGAAGGAAGCATATAAAAAGCAGAGTATCTTTGAAAACAATGAGTAGCATTTTGCTATAGTTTTTCAAAAAAGGAAACTGCGAAATGTAAATTCATGGTTTTATAGTGAATCTTCTTTTTAGGTTGTGCTGTGTGTACATGGAAATGTTCTTTTTTTTCCTTTTAAGTTCAAAATGACTAAAAATTTAAAAAAAAAATAAGAAGCAACAGCAACGGAGGTGATTCCTGAGCCACTGTCAGTGATCTCGCAAAGGTCATGGACGGAGAAGAGTAGCAGAGGGCTAGAGAAGGACAAATGTCTGAATTAAAAAAAAAACCACCAAAAACACAGAGAGTAAAGTCTGTAACTTAACAGGCCAGAGAACTGGACTTCAATTCCTGGCGAAATCTAGAATGTATCAGGAAAGAGATGTTTCCTGTAATCTAGCAAGGAAAGCGAATGGGTCGTCCCAAGCTAACCTCATTCCTAGACCTGCCAAAGGAGAGATCGAGAGAGTGTGATTCAAGTAGTTGATCTAGACTTCAACAAAGCTTTTGAAATTTTCTGATGACATCTTTGTGGACAAGATGGAGAGATATGGGCTAATAAGTAAGAGTAAGGTTTGGTGAATTCAGGACTCCCTGAATGGCTGCACCTGCAGAAATGATTAACAGCTTGATGCCAACTTGGAGATGTCTATATCTGAGCATCCTTATGAAGCCCTCCTTGGTCCTGTAGCCTTCAGAATTTTATCAAGGATTTGGATGAAGGCAAAGATGCTTATCAAATCCGGAGATGACAAAACCAGGAGGTATCACCAACAGGCTGTATGAGGGAGTTAGCCTGTGAAAGGAGCTCTATAGGTTAAAATGGTGTGATAATGAAATCAAATTTTATACAGATACATGTCAAGGTCAAAATACCAACTTCTCAAATGCAGAACTGGCCAGACAATAGTCCCTATGAAAAAAAGATCTCATTTTAGTGGACCACAAGCTCATGAAATCTACAATTATCATGTGGGAGCACAAAGAGAGGCGTAGGTGTCCAGAACATGAAAAGTAATAGTCCCACTATATTCTCCCTAGGTCAGACTGCACGTAGAGTTCAATTCTGTATGTTATAGTTTGAGAATGACTTGGATAAGCTAGGGTGGATCCAGAGGAGGGTGATCAGTGAGGAAACTCAAGACCATGCCGTGCAACTGTTAGTTGGCTGAGATGTCTGTTTGGTGAATGAATAAGTGAAAAGTCCCATAACCCACCATCTAATCTAGCTGGCCGTAGGCCATGTTCCACATTATATCTAGTCTTCCACCAGGACAGCAGGGCCTCTTCTCCCCCACCCCAACAACTTTATATCTTTCTGTAGTAACATGAGAAACCAATACTTGCTTCATTTTTTGCTATTCTTAGCATTCCTCAATCAGCCCTACTCATCAAATCAGGACTACCATTGCTTCTGGAAAGGGCCAAGGATGTACTGCCCTATGGCTCCAATTAACAGCCCTGTGGCTGCCCAGGGCAAAACTCCCATCTTCTGTCCCCGCTGGGAGTTCCTAATTGAGTGTAAACCTCTTGAATACAAGGCCTAGATCATGTTTATCTTTGTATGTCTGGTATATAATAGGCCCTTAATAAATGTCTGCCCTCTCCTTTCTCTCACTGCTTCTCTGTCTCTTCTCCATCTCTCTTTCCTTCTCTATCTCTATCTCCTTTCCATTTCTGTCACTCCACTTCCTCTCCATCTCTCTTTCTCTCTCTCTCCTCCCTCTCCCTCCTTCCTTCTGTCTACTCTCCCCCCCATTCTTTCTGTTTTTTTCTCCATCTCTAATTCCTTTTGTCTTCTCTCCATGTCTTTCCCTCTTTCACACCTTCTGTCCCCTTCTCCATTCTTCTTCCTTTCATAGTTTCCTTACTCATAGCTGAATTCAGGAGGATGGACTGGATTCAATTAAACACACATTTATCAAGCAAGTGGAGAATTACAAAGACATAAATGAAATAGTTCCCGCCCTCAAGGAGTTTCCATTCTATTGCAGAGACAACAAATTCACTAAGACAATGCCTTCACTCAGAAGATTTGCTCGGACCAGGGAGGATTTCAACATACAGCATCTTAAAAGCATCAACATCTTAAAAATAGCAATTAATTACTCTACCTTGTGTCCCATCCCCCCTCCCCCAAGGGATTATTGTGAAAGTCAAATGAGACAGCAGATGGAAATACACTTTGCAAATGATTAACTGTTATGTTCACATAGGAGAATACGAAAAATATCATTATTATCAGGTCCATGAAGCCCACACCAATCAGAGACTAAGGAAAGGGACAGATGGAAGCTCCAACAGGGGTCTGGGGAGCAGCCAGGCCCGGACTGATGCACATCAGAATGAGAGAACATCCATCCTTGTCGGTTCTCCCATCTACCTCCCAGGACTGGGAAGGGGGTCTAAGACCTTTTCAGGAAACTTCCCACTTCCCACACAGAGTCCCAAATGACAGGGTGGGGACAATAGTTTCCAGACAGCTTACAGAGAGGAAAAACTGAGGGCTATAAAATAAAAATGACTTGCCCAAGGTCACAGAACATAAGTCAGACCGTATCAGAGATCCGGTTCTCCAGATTCTCAGGCTAGGGAGCCTTTAGCTAACCCATTTGCCTTTCTCTTTGTTTAGAAAATTGACCTTTAAAAAACACTCACTCTCTCTCTGGGCAGAAATAGTAGGAACCGTGAGGAAAAAAACAGGAGATGACTCGTTCTAAGCAGGCTCCCCGGGGGCAGAGAAATAGGCTTAGACTTCTGGAATGTCTCCAGGAAGTAGAGAAGGGCTGGGCAGCCCACCCTCCTGCCAAGCAGGAGTGGGCACTTTTTTACGAATTCATTCATTGGAGTCTGGAATCTCAGAGTTAGAAGGATCACAGATTATGAGCTGGAAGGAATCTTATGAGATGCATCTAGTTGTGTCTTCTCAATTTATAGATAAGGGAAAGGGAGTCCCGGAAAAGGAGAAATTACATACCCAGGGTCACCCATGCCCCGCCCCCGGATGCTGAAGAAGGCATTCTGGGTTAGTGACAAAAGCCTGTATGTGGAGTCAAAGAACCTGGTTTTGCTATTTATTGCCAGTATAACCTTAGATATCCTGGAAGAGGCCTGTATTTTCTCACCACCACACCTTAGTCGAGGTTGGTAGGTGGTACAATGCATAAAGTGTTGGACCTGGAGTCAGGAAGACTTAAGTTCAAATCTGGCTTCAGATGCTTCCTAAGCACCCTGGACAAGTCACCTAAGCTTGATTGCCTCAAAAAAATAAACTAAAATAAATTCTAAGCCCTTATTTAAAGCCCAGCTGAAAAGAGAAACCTTCCCTGACCCTCCCTGGTCTGTAATGGGCTTCCTCTCTGGACTTCATTTTAATGATGTACCTCCCGCTTAATAGACTGTAAACTCCATGAAGACAGGTATCCTGCCTTACCTAAACTCTGATCTCCTCCAGATCAATACAAATTTGTTGAATTGAAGTGAAGGTCTCTTCTAGCTGTAAAGCTATGACCTAGCTGTAAACCTAGTCTAATGCCTTCATTTAACATATGGAGAAACTGAGGCCTAAAAATAGAAGATAGGGAAATATTTTTTGATAAAAGACTTCTCTGTAGGGTAAGCCCTCCTTCAAATAGCATTCAATTTACCAAGTTTGCTGACATACCATTCCAGGGTCAATGGACCTCACCCTCCCCAGTGTTGAACTCACCTGATTCACAGACAATGGAGCCAGGCTTCAGTTCCAGCATCATCGTGATGATGGAGATGTCTGTGGAGTAGAGGATCTGGGTCCGGTGCGGGAGGTTCAGGGTCCAGAGCTCAGGGGTGGGGTGGAGGACATACACCCAGCCCCCCTTGCTGCAGGTCACCCGGGAGCCAAA